>NC_137106.1:37831528-37836528 GCF_949357685.1 Gobio gobio
ACACACGCGTGCCCTATCACGCCGTATATTATATGCGCAAGAGAAACGCGAATGCAGCGTTACGATGTCAATTTGTAAGTCATGAAATAAAAGTAAAGCACCAATAAATCACGTAACTGGTTCGACGTGTGTGAGCTGGAAAGGCATGCAGGTGTGATGTTCATTCTGTTCATCAGGAGTAGTTTTCATGTCTCATTAACAGTTCATGAAGTATTGTGTATTCGCCATGGTAACTGTTGTTTCCACAAAATGGCACTTTATTTTCACTTTATGTTATTTTGTTTATTTTTAAATTAGTGTGGTGGCTACTTTATAGTATTAACGAAAACTGCTATTTAATAGCTTTAAAGGGGTGATTAACTGAGAAATCAACTTTCCCTTGGGCCTTTGATATATAAAAGTTCATCGTGATATAAAAATATCTTGTACGTTTCGGAGCTGAAAACTTGTTAGTCAAAGAAAAGCTTTTATAGACACCAGGCCCAGAAAACGAGAGATCTCAGAACATGTCGACCACTGACGTCATAGAATGCAGAAGCGCCGCCTCTAGCCCGCCTACCGACTCGTGGAGCTAAACGGGTCGTGCTACCGAGCAATAAACATGCCGGTTCCAGCTCACGTGCGTAAGACATTGCACGTTTGTTCGCTTCATTTCACAGCAGAATCGATTGTAAACAAGATACAGGTCGAGACTAGATTTGCAGACATATTGAGATTAAAACACAATGCTGTGCCTTCTATATTGGATCCGACAGAAACGGTGCAACACACACTTATGTGAGTAAAACATGTTTTTTTATACGTGTTAGTATTGCATTGTTACAGATCGTTTAAAATCTATTGATTGCATACCTTAACACGCGGTCACAGGCTGGAGAATCCTCTATTTGAGGTGTTATTGCTTCATTCGTTATCATACTCGGACTTGTAACGTTATGGGCCAGGGCTCGGACTTGACTTTTTTAAAAGCCGAACGTCCCCGGGGCTATGTGTTTTTCAGCCTGCCGACGGGCTATCTTAAATAGTGAAATAACATTCCTTTCTTGCGCGCGCGCGCACGTGTGTGTGTGTGAACGGTTCGCGGTTATATTCACTGATCAGGGCTACAACATTCCAATCAATCGCGGGTGGATGCGAGATAAATCTTTGTGTTTGTTTGATAAAGATATATTGCGAGTCCTGTGAGCGATTCCCCAGACGCTTTCAAAACAATCCCCACATGAACTGAGGGTAGGGATGGGCAACAGTGGTCGAGTAATCGAGTACTCGAACGTGACAGCGATCATCGATCATGAGAACGATGATCGCCCTGACTTGAAAAATATATATTTGTGTCTTTTTTTTATTGGTTATTGTGTCATTTTTTGCGGTACCTGAGGTCTGATTGGTTAGCGTTATACAGCACGCCTCCAGACCGCGGTGAAATAAAGTGAAACTGAGGCGTGCACTGCAGTGATGTCTGGAATCACTGTGATTATTAAATGGTTAGTGCAAGATGTGCAGCGTCAATCTGTCATAGCCTACGTAGCCTTATAATGAGAACACGATAGAAATAGAATGCTGTAAATTCTCTGTGCTTAATTCCCCGTGTATCAGCTGTTAAAGGATATCCACAGAGAAACTAGCGAGAACACTAGCGCGTGAAGTTCATGTGCGCATTCGTGTCCTTTTCTGCAGATGCACGTTGTAAGATTACTTTTATTTAGTCTATATCTGATTAATCTAATATAAAACGCGTTTGATTGAGCTTAATAAGCTAGCAAAGTGCTGCCGTTATACCGGCTGTTGTTCATTATCTTCAGTTTCAGCTCAAATGCATTAATGCTCGACATTATGGTTTAGAGACGGTCATATTATTTTTAGATAGGTTATTTCTTTCTCAGAATCATTTATATTTATTTAAAGATGTTTTTCGTTATGAGTTCGAAAACGCGCAGTGATGTCTGTAAACACTTCGATCATGAATAATAAAATTAAGTGCATGATGTGCTGAGTCAATCTGTCAAAGCATTATAATGAGAACACGATTTTAATAAAATGTTGTTTCTGTGTGCTTTCGTTGTCCGTGTATCAGCGTTGTTAAGGGAAGAGTGCATTCAAAATGTTCCGTTTCAAGCCAGCCTGTAAAATCTAGCACGTTGAGTTTATGAACCAGCTAGCAAGCTCTGCAGGCTGGTGTTATTTCACAGTTTCAGCTCAAATGCAATGCTCGATATTATTGACTTGGTTATTTGAGACGGTCATTTTATAAAGATGTTTCTTTTTCAAAGACATTTATGCATAATAATCTAGCAGTTATATTTTGTTTTATATGTTCATGTTTTCATATACCTGTTTTCATGTCACGTTTGTATTTGTCAACAACTATTTTCACAACAGTATTTTCATTATCTCAATGACGGACATGCCCCGCCCCCTACACATGCCCCGCCCCCTGCACATGCCCCGCCCCCGAGTACTTGGGTACTCGTTTTTGAGACCTATCGATGATCGAAATGAGAAATTGACAAAAATGCCCATCCCTAACTGAGGGAGCTGAAGCTCATTAAATATGCAAATCTTATCCAATCCTAGCCGTGGGTAGCCTGGATGCTAAGCTCGGGCAGTTTGGTCTGGACTTGATCCGTAGAGGAGTAATTATGTCCGAACAGAAACTGTTCGGACCAATGAAATTGTCAGGGCGGGCTTTAGACAATGATGGACAGACGATAAACAGTAACGTAATCATCCACGTCAACAAAGGCGCTTGGGTTGAATTTGTTCTAATCCTAAACGGAGAACTTGTTCGTATGTGCATTCACCTTCACTATTTCTCTCAAAAATGATGATCGTGTTGGTATGTACTCTGGGTATCCTTAAATTCTTTTTTTACAACACTGGCAAAGATCGTTATGCACTCTTTTTCTTCTAACGTTACTTTTTCCACGTGTGTGTAGACAGGGTTGCCAAGTTTTTAGAACAAAACCCGCCCAATTGCTACTCAAAACTAGCCAAAAACAAGCCCAATAGCTTTCCGGGGGGGTTCTCCGGAAAAAAAATGGCGTTTGGGGGGTAAAATATTTGTTATTTTGGCAGGGCTGCCTGCTAAAATTCCCATTCCTGGGTCTATATATCACATAATTGGGGTCACTTCAACCCGCGGACATGGAAAACAACCCGCGGACATGGCAACACAGTGCAGTTGAGTTGTTTACATTTGACAACTAACGTTATGCGTCGCTCTGTTGCTCTGATTGGTTGTAGGTCTATCCTATTGAGGTCTTTCCTGGTTCAGTTGAAAGAGCAGTATCAGACTCATATTCTGACTAGAATTGAGTATGACGACATCAGGCTAAGCCGTAGGCGTTTACTTCCAAGTCTTCAGTGCAGCACGCCCATCAAAACAGAGCGTTTTTCAGAGAGCATCAAAACCAAGGCAGAAAATAGCCTATTACTTATTCATTATGATGTTTCTGAATGTAAAAACCACGCGAACGTCATTAGTTGACCTCAGACAACAGTATATATAAAAATAAAAAAAAGCCAGATCATGACACCTTTAACTTATAGGCCTATTTATTAATCAGTATTAGTCATATTCATACAATTAATGTGTTTAAGTAGGCTACAGTGGGACATTACTTGTGTGTGTCATTAATTTTTATGAAATAAATGTGCTTGTTTTTTTTTTTAATTATGGTAAATAGGCATTTATTTAACTCAGGTATGCTAACTGCTCTAAAGAAAATGTGAAGCCATTGTATACAGTTAAATTATTGCTGTTGTTTTTATGAAGTTAAAAGTGAATCTAGTGTTATTATTGCTGGTGCCCTGTCATGAACCGTGAATCCACAGCAAAGCGTGGCTCCAAAACTGTGACATGAACCGTACCCTGGCATAAGTGTATCATTACACCCCTAAATTGCATATATTTTATGATTTCAATTAATTAGACATGCTTTTTGATTACTAAAATTTTATTTAACAATTAAGTCCAAAAAAAATTTTATGAAAAAAAAACGGAATCCAGAAAAATGTTATGGAAAAAACAGAATTTGGGAAAAAATAAACAACACAGCAGTGCCGCATCCATTGGGTTCAACTGTAAAGGCTAACAACAAAAAAGGTCTGCCTGACACATACCTAAAACATTTCCTGGATTTTTTATTTAAATTCGACGAATATTCGAAATTAACATTTTCACACACCTTAAATTTGGAGACACGAGTTGTGGCCAAAAAAAAAAATACAGTAACTGCACAACTCATAACTGAAAGGTTTTTTATTTGGAAAAACCTGAACACAGTTTGAGACATTGTTGAAATCTCTTCTGACACTCTATAGGAGTCAAAAAAGGGCCAAATGTCTTCATTTGTTCCCTATTATAAAAAATGCTAGCTAAATATGATATTAATATAAGCATGACTGTAAAAATTTCAGAGCATGAAATGTGACACGTAGCGCTAATTCATGTGTGGCGTGTGCTGAAGTGGAGCTAGCTTGCATTTTCCATGAAGATTTCCCATCTGTCACCCAATCTGAGGACTCACAGTCCCCAACACCTGGTGAGGCTCTTCGTCGACCGCCTTTCAATCCCTTTCTCCTGCTGCTCATTAGTCTCTGGGCCTTCACTGGAAGAAGGAAGTGACTTTATGAGCCCCTAACGACAACTTCTAATGTGATGCAGAGCAGAGTAATTAAGCATTCGCTTTTTTAAAGCGCAGCATGAGTGATTAAGAAAACAGAAGATCACAAGACGATGGACAGATGCTCTTTTGGCAGTTATATCTTGTTTTGGGCAGCATTATAAAAGAAAAACACAGACTAAATACAGTTGTGCGTTAACAAAAATGCCACCTCTATCCACAGCAGTCCGTTAATTGTAATAATAGCCAAATCGCTGAAATTTCCTTCATCAGAAATCAGAATCCAAACACCCACAAGATGCCAGAACTACCCTATGTTTATCAGTATGTCAACCGGCACCGTTTCAGAAGAGGACAAATTGTAAATCCTAAAAT
>NC_137106.1:37841528-37959028 GCF_949357685.1 Gobio gobio
CATACAACCCATACTGAATATTTTGACTTTTGAGAACTGGACCTAGAATTTTTTCTTTTAAACGATGTGAAAATCATCATGCCCACTCATTAACATAAAACAATATACTGATTTAAAATTTGTACAGCATGTTTTGTGTGAGGAAGGCTGTATGCAGGCAGGTGTGCATGATCATGAATAATGTTGTGTTTCACACCTGGGAAGACATTGACCTAATGACCTTATCTGTGAGGGAACTAGAGGAAAGAATGTGAGGAGATTAATCTGGGATTGGAGTATTTTTACATCTAAAAAAAAGGACACACTTCTACTTTAAGCTTATCAAACTAAGTATACTTCCATCTGTGGTTTTTGTTAGCGTCGTTATATGCGTCATCCACTGAACTCTACACGTCCACTGTTTCCTAGTGTATGTCATATGCTAATCTAATAACAGCTCTAGAACCGCTGTTTGCTCTTTCATGCACGGTAAAGAGAGCGTGCAACAGTTTGACGACAGGCAGAAAATAGAGACCCTCCACCTCAGGCCGCAGTTGACGTGTTTGTGTATTTGTGTGTGTCTGAGCATTCACAGGCTTTAATAAACATCGCCAGCGTGGATGTTTCTAAGTCGGGGCTCTTTGGCACGGCCTGTAATAGCAGTGGAGCGGCGGCTCTCACTCTAGCGGCTTGAGAGGCCATTACCCGAGCCAGCGTGCTTTTCCAAGCAGTACGCCACTAGCAGCCATGTTTATTCATGACACAAGCAGCGAGACCTGCAAGGTGACTACCTGTCAGGAGCTGCCAGCTTCACACAGCTCTCTCACCCTGATTTCATCTGATAGATGGGAGGAACTGGCTGCCGAGCGAGTGAGCGTGCGTGTGTGTAAAGAGAGTTCGATCTGGGGCTAATTCATAGACATTTGGAGAAAGACATTTGGAGAACACACTGTAATAAGAAACGCCTGTATGTGTGACGTCAACACATAAAAAAGATGGAGAATGAGGAGATGGTCCTGCTAACTGTGACTGACACCCGTGTCCATGGATCTATAAAATATGACTTTCGATTAGGGTTATTATCATTAAGTAAAACTATTAAAAACATTTTGGTTTACTGAAGCACTAAAATTACAAACTGGAAATAAACAAAAACTAAAATTAATACTGAAATCACAATTAATTAATCTAAATATATATATTTTAACTATAAAAATAGCAAAAGTAGCCTACTAATAATGTATTACAATTAAAATATAAAAAATAAAAGCTAATTTAAAAACTATAATAGTACATAAATAATACTAAAATAACTGCATATGATTCCCTGTGATTTCTAGGAAAACACTCAAATAATGTAAGGTATACACAGTGTACACTAAATAACTCAAATTAAAATAAAATAAAAAACTCTTCTGTTGATGAAACCAAGGTCAAGTAAGCAAGTGGGAAATTTAATCAAATAATAATAATAAAAAAACACATCCACCTCTGAAAAGATTTGTTTTCCCTTTCCTGCTGATGAAACCAAAGTCAAGTGAGCAGGGAAAAATAAATATTAAATCAATAACATAGCCCATTTTTTAACAAGCCCATTTTTTAACAAACCAATCAAATCACAGTGATAAGATCCCACCCTTCATTATTTGCCACTGAATATTTTACTTAATTATTGAGACTAGCTGATACGTTATTTTCTTTATAATAACAACGCATTAATGTGCATTAATGAATCATGCACAAGAGGACCATAAACATGTATTAGAAAAGTAAATAGTCATTAGCAGACTTTAATGCAACATGACAATCAGCAAAACGATCAGAAAATACTTTAAAGAAGTAGCATAGCAGCCATAATAAATGCATATATACAGTATACATTTGATATATACAAGGTGACCGTCACACAGGCAAAGGCGCAGTATATAAGCGCCTAAAAATGTACTTTTTTGCACCTAAAATGCTTTTAATTTTTACATGCAGGTAAGTATCCATGCAGCAGCAGGAGTTACTTTATCTCACAAAACAACAGACAAACTGAACGTTCCTCCAGGTAATAGACTCACAGCCAACGCCATGGTCAGAACCGCCCTGCTCAGACGACTCCATGCCTTTTTAATCTTATCTTGTTAATATTTTAGAAAAAGCTTACAGGCATATGAATCAATTAATTATCGCTTGTATGCGGCTCATGAATAGTGCACATGGTCTGTGCCAAATACACGTGTCAATCATAGCTCAGCAACAGCTGGGTAATTACCGCCGTCCACATCTAAAGAAGGCTGCAACGCCATACTCAAAGAGTGTTGTTGCTCCAGGCTTTCAAATTACAGATTACATGGACCTGGATGAACTTAATTTGACTTTGATCTTAATTTTTCTAATGAAATAAAAAGAAAACATTAAATTAAAAGTTCTCCGGGCCTCCTCCATGTCGGACGGGGAGAAATTAATTTTGTGTGTTTCTCAAGACGGCTAAGCAGGAGGGGAAAATCAGTCTAGTGGAACATATAGCCAATAAAAAGACGATTACGACAATATATGCTGGTGTTTGTATATTCTGCAAGCAGCAAGTTTATAGTGTTTGTCAAGGATGCTACGCTAAAATGCTAAGCTTGTTATGCGATGCTAAAAGGCTACACCCATCTTCTTCCTATGAAAAGATTTCACACAAAATTACAAAAATAAGCTTTATACACTGAATGATGTTTTTAACTACATTTGTGATAAACTAGTGCTAAGCTAAATATAATCTAACCTTTACAAATATAACCTTTACATGCACCTGTTGTGGTTAGAAATCAAGTACCCCAAGAATCGGTTCTCCTATAGGACCCCGTGCGATCCCTTTGGTTCAACAGACTTTTAATGGGTAGTATTTTAAGTGCCTGATTACAATTCCTGCAAAATCATATTATGATTTATATAATTTAAAATGTGTTATAATGACCATTTAATGTCTTTCAAATGACATGGTTCATATACTAGTGTATAACTGAAGCTATACGTTGTGAAATCGAGCATTTCTCGTTCTTTCTGTATTTTTATTTAGCTTATGTACTAGCATAGCATAAAGCTTCCTGATTAGCATGCTAGCTTAGCTTATATTATATTAGGTACTAGGCATGTGCCGGTATCAAATTTTTATGTTGCGATTAATTGCTGAAGCTTTTATGACGGTATACTGTATTATCACGATATCGAAATAAGTCGCAAAAAAGTGTTGTCATACTATAACAGGTTTGATAACTTTCTTATAACAAAAAGAACCAAACATTTAAATACAATAAAGCAATACACAAAAATGAATAAAGTAAACAAATATTTAAAACAGATTAAAGTGCTAAAGAATTATAAAGAACAATAGATAACGCTTTACAATAAGGTCTCACTAGTTAATGCATTAACATTAACAAAAGCGAATAGCTACATTTAAACAGAAGTTATTGTATACAGTTTGTTAATTAATTAACTAATGTTAAATAATAGAGCCTTATTGTAAAGTGTGTGACTGAACAACAAAGAATCAGAACATATTCAAACAATATCTAGGGCATGTAATTTAGTCCAGATTAAAATATAAAATGTTTAAGTTTGAAAATGAATAGCCTTAAGTCTTTAAGTATTAAGTTATGTGATGAGCACCTAACTTAAGTCTGAATGGCTGTGTGTTTAGTAGTGCGAGTGTTTTGTTTATGAGGGTTACCGGGGAAACTGCATTTCTGCTGTTCCATCAGCGCCCTCTGCTCTCAGAGAGTGAATGTGTAGTTAAATAGTTAATAGTTAAATAGTTAAATAGATTATAATTAGTCAAGACATCGCAATAACAACTTTTGATCAGGCATTAACACCTGGGTCCTAAAGGAGACCCGATTCCTGGGAGAGGGGGGCTTGATTTCTCATGACACCGTCACTAACTGAAATTATATTTCATTATGGTTTTTAAGCTGCTTAAAACACATCTGGTAACACTATAGTATGGGGAACACATTCACTATTATGACTTTTGTCTCAATAAACTCCTAATTTACTGCTTATTGATAGTTCGTAAGGTAGTTTTTGTAGAGTTTAAATTTAAGTATTGGATAGGATTAAGGGATGTAGAATATGGTCATGCAGAATTAGGCTTTAATATGTGCTTTATAAGTTCTAATAATCAGCCAATATTCTAGTAACATGCATGCTAATAAGCAACTAGTTAGCAAGAAATGAACCCTAAAATAAAGGGTTACCAAACCTTAACCCAGAAGCTGGTTTAGCTAGTATACAAACTAATCTTCTGACCAACTAACAAGTGGCTAAAACAGATGAGCCAGGACAACTTGAGCTTGGGAGTCTAGCAAACTACCTTAGCACAGCAACAATTTGCCTAAACTGCAGCATAGAGAATTCCCAACTATATTGTCCCTTGACAAGTCCAAAGGCCACAAAATCTGTTCAGGTACAATCACATATTGAGCACACAAAAGGAGCTCCTGTCAGGCTAAACATGCACCAGGTTGCTTTGTGTTTACAGCTCCTGCTAAGTTCACTAAGCTAGAATAAAAAAAAAAGCGAGATGAAATCCTTGTTGCAAGTATTTCGCCATGTTTGTTTGTCCACAGACATCTGGCTCAGGAGGGAGGTTTGAGCACAGCGGGTCCTGAGACTCTGCTCGTCCTGATAAGTGTTTCTGTCTCAGATGAGGCGCGTTTCTACCTAACCACACGCTCTCTGTTCCAACTCCCAAATATGCACGGTGGAACCAATTGATTTCTGCTTCACAGAAATATGAAGGAAAACCAAAAGAAACTACAATTTGTGTAGCAGCACTACAGTGAATTCTAACCAAATTTACAGAGCATAACAAGAGAGGCTGGTTTCAAAACACACGCTATTTTCGATTTTAATGAATGCATTGCTTTATGCAATGCTGTGCTTTAATATGCAGAATCTAAGTGAAAAACACTTATAAACCTAACATAACAACAAGCAAAGAGTGTGCATTAAATTCAGAAATCTCACACTGGGCCTTTCGATCTCAAGACTTGAAAGATCCCGTCATCTTTAATGCCTATTCTACGTGTCACTGGACCATGATATCGAGACCATGGGAGTCGCATGAGGAGGGCAGGGGTGGGATCAAACCCCCTTCACGTTTTCTGTGCAACACCTGCATTAGTGAGCAACCTGCACTTCAAAAAGCTGTCACCTGGATCTCAAGGAGATAGCGGAGAGCCAGGTAGACAGAGTGCAGACAAGGTCAAGGTTTCTCAGTAAAGTCCTCCTGTTCAAAAACACCAAGAGAAAGCAAGCAACGCTTCGTCCACCTCCTGCAACACCCCTGAACTCCTCCACCACCCTTCCTCTCCTCTCCGGGAAATCTATAACATTTATTATTTACACATGCGCAGAGACAAAGAAACAGGTAGATGAAAAAATGAAAAGAAAGCAGTTAAATAATTGAATGCTAGGCACCTTTAAAAAAGGGAGAATCTGGGTAAAAAAAAAAGAAAAGTAGGTCAGAAAAAAAATAACATCAAAAAGAAAAACTCGCAATAAAGTAATATATACTGCAAGTACGCTCATGCAATGTTCAAAACGTATCATTCCGAACAAGTGCACATCATTTCAACACCAGCTGCCCTCAACATCTCCACTTAAAAAAAGGGTTAATACAAAGAAAACAACACGTTGGAGCACATGCGCAACTCACGTGATTTCCTAATCTCATTCCCAGGTTATTCCAACTATACAGTACTTTTTCGTGTCTCCTGATATACTATAGTTTATTTAACACAATACCACGATTAAATGAACATGTGAGTGATTAAAATCAAATAAACTATTGCAGATTTTGTCACGCTCCTGCGTGCTATGCTATACTTCTTGTATGAAAAACTGAATTGATAATCAAATTGAAGAGATTTTCCGTGTCCGATTATCCATCATGTAACTAACTGATTGAAAATAAAATGACATCATCAACCAGGAAGTGACATCAATTTTGTAAGGAAAACAATGGCACGCGCATCAGTAAGTATTATCAACGCATTTGATGAAGATTTGTGTTACTAGTTTGTGTCAATGTAAAGGTACTGCATAACAAGAACAACCATCTCTCGCATATACCTATAAATAAAAGCTGCAATGAAAAACATTCTCCCAAATCACTGGAGGCTCGCTAATGTAATAAATACAGTCATCACAAATCAATACAAATGTACTTAACAAACTGTTTTAAAGTTGCTGACATTTCCAGCTAATGTGATCCGTATTCAGGCCCATTAGCACGTTAGGCCAGCACAAGAGTGCGCTGTTAGCACCACGCTGGTATTGTGCCGTGTCCATTTGGCTAATGCTAACGCTGCCTCCTCAGACAGGGGTTAAGTGACTGAGTCCGGTACACAGCTGGGAGGGTTATAAAGCAGCCTGCAAAATACTCACACAGCCCTCAACCTGGTCAACAGCACAGCAGCAGCATTCACATGCAGAAAAATGAAGCCTAAACAGCATGATCTGTCCAAATGAAGAGTGAGTCTACGTCTACATACAGCTCGGTATGCGCTATATGCTTCCGGATTCTGAACACATTCATACCTGGGAGAAAAACTGCACTTTATTCTACACATTATTTCTATAAATGTCAACATGAAGTGGGATATGGATTTAACTTGCGTAATGTGATGTAGTTATAAGTGAAGCTCATAAAATTGGGTGGGAAATAATTCATTAGAATTATTGAAAGAATTATTGGACTATGATATTAACATTCATCTCTGTTACGGAACTGTAATAAATAATAATTTCCTTATTATTAAGTGATCATTTATTTATTGGCTAACAATCAGGGTTTTGACTGGGGAACAATAAAAAGAAATAATGGATAACATAATATTTAAATACATATAAAAATAAAGGACGGATGGATGGATGGATGGATGGATGGATGGATGGATGGATGGATGGATGGATGGATGGATGGATGGATGGATGGATGGATGGATGGATGGATGGATGGATGGATGGATGGATGGATGGATGGATGGATGGATGGATGGATGGATGGATGGATGGATGGATGGATGGATGGATGGATGGATGGATGGATGGATGGATGGATGGATGGATGGATGGATGGATGGATGGATGGATGGATAAAAGTACCCGGATGACCTACTACTTCTGGAGAGATTCTGAAGCGTACGATGGACACTTTACTATCCCATGAGGCCACGGGAAAGGATTTGTGAATGGCAGTGAAGTGAACTGACGCAACAGACGCTGGTAGTCTAGGACTGTAATCAACCAAAGAAAATCTTGGTCGACTGAAGCCCTGAAATTTTCGACTAAAAATTATGTTAGGAATTTTTTTTATTTTTTATTAATTAGCTGTGCACTGTGTGCAGTACTTGGTAGCCTTGTTGTCAGCCTAAATGAATTATAAATAAACATAACTAACTAGTAGGCTATTTGCAGTATATTAAATAGTTTTTGACCTAATTATTTTATTTGTACTGAAATGAATCTGACACGAGAGTCTGTCGGCTCTGACAGTGTTGCATCACGTGCACCTGCGCAATATCATAGCCTATGATTTCCGAAAATATAGTACTATGTTGTCAACTAGTGATATCATCACAAGTACTTTTGAGGAATATGCAACATAATTTAGACTATTGTTTCTATGTATTATAATAACTGACAGACACTATCATTTCAGCCGCTCTGTGCAGCTCGAACATCAGCTCAGCTTCGCGGCTGAGACACGAATAGACTATTAACTTAAAGCATTTACTCTTAAACACAAAAGGCACGTCTACTTTAATAAAAAAGGAATATTTATTAAACAAGCCAGATCAAGAGCAGAAACTAAATAAAGTGCATAACTGAAAAATAAAGCATAGGCTAAAAACGAATACAAACATTGGGCACAGCGCGCATTAGGCTCCAAATAAAAAAATAAAATAAAAGTGCCCAAATCCAATATATAATACTAGAAATATATTTGCAGTTTGCACAGTAATAAAAGGGAAGGGGCAACCTAACGCAGACAAGTTAGCTTACCGTTAACGCGGCAAAACTAATGAAATGAACGCGGCAAAAAATCGACCAATCAGAATTGTGGTCGAGCCAGAACTTATTGACTAAAAATCGACTGGGAGATTACAGCCCTAGGTAGTTCACACGATAATGACAGCATGGTGAATGTAGTATGTCCTGATTACATTCATACTATAGAGCATACTTTTTACTTATTATTTACTTATTATTATTATTCAAAATAAGTATCTTCTTACTCAGGAGAGTATGTGATTTCGGACGCAGCCACAGACTTACATTGAAGTAGGAAAAATGGGGAAAATGGTCTGGGCTTATTTGAGTTTAGCCAGTAAATAACATCCATAATAACCTAGTAATGCCCTAGCAACCACATGCAACGTGCTAAAGACCATTTAGAACATATTAGCAACCGGATACTGATTCACAAGCATCATTCACATTTTCTTGTAAAAATGCAAAAACTTTCCCTGCATGCACAGCCTTAGTTACATCAGTAGAAAGAGAATTAATTTTACAGTGTTTAAAGTTATATTATGACATTTAATTCAGAATAACGTGCACTGATAGTCAAATAGTGCTAAAAAACCCAACTAAGGACATATTTAAAGAAATGAATATAGGGTCAAATTTCATGCTGTTTCTTTCAACTCTTCTTCTCAGACCCTTTAAATCCCTCAACCTTTAGTACGCTTGCACTATAAAACACCGCACAAATGGCTCTGGACAGCATCATCACACAAATACTTCAACTGACCGTGTTATATCCACTTCTAGACACAATAAGCGGGTACTTTTACTTCCCCTCGGTTACAACAGACAGGTCTTCAGACCTGTGCGGCAGGAACAGACATCGCTCTGTCATGTATTTAAGCATGAAATGCAGCCGGAGCTTCAGCGGCGGGGGCCAACGGAAGGCAGAATCTGAAATGTTTGCATCTCACCTGAAGTATGGAAGTTTCCAGCTGCATAAATAAAATCCCCATGGCAACTAAATGTGGCTGGAGATAAGAGAGAGGAGGAGGATTTATGCCTTTTCTGAGCTGTCATGCCCTACAGATCTTCCTCAGGCAAAGCAGGCCACCTGCCACACATTATATTAACCAGCGGTCCACAGGACTCTCTCTCTCTCTCTCTCTATCTCTCTATCTCTCTCTCTCTCTCCATCTCTCTCTCTCTCTCTCTCTCTCTCTCTCTCTCTCTCTCTCTCATGGATAGCTTCATTTATGCCCTGGACAACAGGAAATTTCTGCTGCTGGTCAAGGATGAAACCAAGCTCTAAAACGACAGGATTTTTGTATATAGGTAAAACAGAACTTGGCTGTCAAAACAGAGGAAATTAAAGCAACAGGAGGATCTACCACTAAAGACTAGCACTAGTACAGATTATTAGTGGTATTTGATACTTCAAATAGTGCTTATTCAGACTTTACTTCATAATCAATAAAATGGAAAACAAAACTGTATACACTCTTTAGTTTAGGGTCCAATTCTCACTATTAACTAACTATCAACTTTTGCCACAATAAACGCCTAATTACTGCTTATTAACAGTTAGTAAGGTAGTTGTTAAAGTCTTGAAGTTGAAGTTTTTTGGCTTTTAGTGTGAATGTGTATGAACATTGCTCCAAAACAATGACAAAATCAAAACTTACAGTCTCTCTGTGATTTTGATGACATCCCTCTGCACTTCAGCATCTCCTCAGATGTTCTATCCAATCAAATGCTCTCTAGAATCTGATGCGTCCCGCCCCTTACATTATAAATAGATGCTGAAGCTGCAGCTAAAATCATTTGTTCACACATTTTCTATATGGTGAATGGCACGTAGTGCACTATATAGGGGATAGGGAACGATTCAGACTGATTTGACGTTTTCAGTGTCGTGCGAACCGCCACAGGCAAACACAGTCTGCTCCGGTCCAGAGACAGGAGAGCACAGAGCGGATCATAGACGCAGACCACAAACCATATCAGACCCATTTGAATTCTGCACAGAATGCTGTATTTTTAAGTGATATGGAGGGGATTAGGAGGAGAAAAACAGTTAAAGACTAGGAGGAAACTGTGACGGCTTTACCGAGCTGAACGGCTCATACTATAAACGATAACACTATTGGCGGTTTTAAAAAAGGCGGGTACTGCTCAATATGTCCCGCCCAGTCTTCCTGTTTCAATGGAAATTACGTCAATACCGCTGCGCATTACAAGTCACTTCAGTGGGCCTTTAAGTTTAGGTATTGGGTAGAATTACACTCTTACACTTTTTTTTAGAATCAGCTTAACCCTTTCCAGTGTACATATTACTTATTCATATTCTGCATTCATCTAACTGTACTTAATATTTTATGTTGTACATCTTTTTAACATGTGTGAGTATGCGAATGTGAATATGTGTATATGGTTATATGTATGCATATGCATGGTTATATTCAGTCATGTTTTTGCACTACTCAGAATGATTACTACTTTATTCTGCATCCTGGTTGAATGTTATGCCGAGTTCAGAATGCACGGTTTTCAAACGGATCGGATCACTGCATGACTATCTGCGGTAGCATTCAGTCACTGCTGTTTTCACACTGCACAATGGATCGGCGACAGGGGGTTTCACACTGCATGACTTTACAATAGGAAGAATCGCCGACAACTCTCTCCGATGCTCAAACTACGTTTCGCACCAAACACACGTGAGATGTGAGAAGTAAACAACGCAAGATCGCGCGAGAACAGTCTGACGCACGCGGGATCTCGCGTTGTTTACTTTTCACATATCACATACATGTGTTTGACTGGAATTGTTATTAAAAATGATAAACTACAGAAAGTTTGCGATCCAAATTGTCTGTGCGCTGATTTGCAGCGAAAAGGAGAAAAAGAAAAAACATCATGGCGGAGGATAATATACTAGTAATATGCTTGCAAATAAGCAACTAGTTAACAGTGAGAATTGGACCCTAAACTAAAGTGTTACCATAGACATGTGCTAAAACTCGTGCTAATACCTGTGCTAATACCTAGTTGTGTAAATGTTTTGTGAAACATTTCTATGGTGAACCACTCAAATCTTCTTCAGAAAATGCAACAGTTTAGTTACATTCCATTTAGTTATACTTATTTGTTTATGCTGATGGCCCAAACATGACACAACAAACCAATTTCCTGTTATCAAACAAAGGCTGATGTGCACAGGACGTCTGTCTGACCCATTCCATCCATCAAATGTCACTCTGTAAATAACTACAGCTTTATCAGACCATGATATTTTTTGTTGTTGACTTGAGCAATCAAAATAAAAGTGTCATATTTGATGCAACTTCTTTTTTTTTTTTTGATAAACAGCCTCATTTATCTCACTTATTAGCAAATTCTGTATCACAGCCAGCAAGCCATTAAAGAGCTGTGCATGGGGACTGTTAATGGATGCTCAATCAGATGCACTAGCTTTAATTGTGTCCTAAAACACAGCTGAAAATGTATTTATACTAACCTTTAGCCGTTATGTTGAATCGCTTCAGGTAGATTCTTTAAAAAAAAAACATTTTCTATTGATTACTGGTTGGTCAAACTTATATCTAACTGCAAAATAGTGTTATTTTTTCAATATCAGCACAAAGCTAAAGTGTGGCATATGCCACCGTCCCGACAGCATTACAAAACAGGCACATTATGGGACGAAGAGAGAATGATTTGGGAACGTTAAAAAGCATTACTTGAAGAAAAAACACAGATGCAATAGAACAGCCATCTGTTTATGAATCTCTCATCTCTCACAATTCACAAAAATGAGCATACAGATGACCTCAAAGCCATCAAACGTCAGATGAAAGCCACTAAACTCTGATTTTACATTCGTTAGGCTTTTAAAGTCAACATGAATGACCCCTATTTAGTTTCTTTAACATTATAATCTTTCATTACACTGAGTCTACACTGGACGCAACAAAGCAAACATTGCAAATCCATTTTTCCTTTGTGAAGTAGTGCGAGTGCTTGAAGTATGTCAGAAATAGGACGGGGCATCAGTTTACTGTCGGGAATTTGTTGTGCCGCGTTGCGTCACGCCAAATCCAGTGTAGACAACATGACTGACTTCTATTTGCTTGTGTCACATCGAGTCTCCTACTAATGCATATTCAATAAGGTCAGCGGATAAAATAACTAAAACTAAAATAACATCTTACTGAAAGAGCATCCTCTTAATAACGGGGGCATCTTATTACGCATCTTCTAAAAGAGTACAGAATCTCGGGATCCAAAGACAAGCAAAGAAGAAGCAGAAACTAGCTATAGAAGCATTGCTTATGCACAAGTAATCTAACACAAACATTAAACAGCATGTGAATCAAAATTGCCTAACATTAGAGAATCGATCTGGATGTAGTTTTTCCCTCCATCCCAATGTGCATACTATCCACCCTATCAGCCCTAAATAGAATTGAAAATGACTTATGTCACATACTATTTAGGATGGGTAGAATGCACATTGTGACGCAGGCTTTGACAAAAATGCAGTTTTTTTGTTTTTGTTTAAAATGTTGCTTTATGAAACTTCCCCACATTCAAATGTTGATTTTTTTCTTTTAAAGGAGAGGATTTGTTCTTTCTTAAAAAAAACGCTGGCGGGGAAAAAGTTAATGTCAACAGCAGTAATAGCAAATAGCAATGAATTTGAAAAAGCAACATTACCATTGGGAATGCTCTTGAGAGTGATCTTGACCTTCAACCTCCATGTCCCGGTCAACATCTCGTTTTTCAGCAGGTAAAGGCTCAAATACAGTAAATATGATTCCTGTGATCATCTGCAGCAAAATCGCTCAAAATTATTTCTATTCCAGTATAACATAAGTCCCTTTTTTTACAATCCAATGAATTCCAGATCAAATAAAAGCAAAGTTTAACTAAAAAAAGCTATAACAAAATGCAAGTAAAATGGGTTGTTAACTTTAAGAACAAAAACACTTATTACTCTACAAAACTAGGAAATCCCTTCTGGCAATGAAAAAGTTGCTTCAGATGATTAGAGGACTTCACACACCGAGCCAATGCATCTAAATCTTTGGCATTCACACTCTTTAACTCTGTCTGACGTTTTACCTGAGCTATTCCAATGCTCTGCTCCAAATGTTTAGTTGAATCCAATCCTAGTTTAGTTCAATCAGGTGTTTAAGGAGAAACAGGGCTAGATGGAATACATAATGTGCACGTGTATGTACATGTACATGTAATGAATGTGCATGGCTCAATCGCTGTGCATGTCTTGCTGTTTATGGGGCCAAAGGTCCCAATAAGCCTTGATAGAGGAGAGCTGGTATCTCTGTGAGCGCTGGACTCCGTAACGAGGAGAGACAGGTGTGCGGCAGACCCTTGGCCCCGCTGCGGCCCCTCACCAGCCCCATGCTGGGAAGAGAGGTGGCCATCCCTCTACACACAGCCATTTATCTCAATTTCAGTCTGCTCGGCGTTCCCGGATCAAACAGCACTTAAACTAAATAACCCTGCTGGAATTCACCCGCAGACTCATCAACCTGAGATACATAAGCACATCTCACAGTGAACAAATCAGACAGCCACTGCATCGGTTATACACCATCACTTAAGACTAAAGTGTCTCATTAAAATATATATATATATATATATATATAAAAAAATTTCAGTGAAGGTGGAAATAAGACATCTTAAACATGTGAGCTATATTATTAAGTTACTGTCACCTTAAAGGGGATATGTCATCAAAGCATACCATGAAAATACTAAAACATTCACAACATAAAGCTCCATCCAGACCATATTCGCAAAAACAGCCAATTTAGAAATCAACATGACTTCACAACTGCATTGACATATGACCAATGACATTTACTCGACTGTTTAAGAGTTGGTCAGTATGTTGGTCAAGTAGGCATTAAATTGATCAAAAGTAGAGTAAAACAGTACAGACTTAGAAATCTCTTGCAACATAATAAATATTATATTTCAAGTAAATGCTGTTCTTTTAGACTTTCTATTCATCAAAGAATCCTGAATTTTTTTTTTTATCTGACTGGAATAATGATGCTAAAATTTAGCTTTGATCAAAAGAATTAATTATGGTATATTTTAAAGTATAGTCAAATAGAAAACAATTATTTTAAAATCATAATAATATTTCACAAGATCTCTGTTTTACTGTATACCTCTGCCGCCTTGGTGAGAAGAGACTTATGAAAAATATTATAACATTTTACCAATCTTTCGAACTATGTTGTACAGAACAATAACTATTTATTATTGACCAGTGCAGATGAACGACAGTGTTAAATATGCCAGCACATACTAGTTAGATAATCATAACTTGGGTCATTTGCATACAGATACCACGATACTCTGTCGTGTCAAGCTGGAAAAAGAATCTTAAAAGCATAATAAAAGTAGTCCAAATGACTCATGTCCAATATTTCAAGTCTCCTAAGCCAAACGCTCGCGTCGAGTGAGGACCAAACCTATATTTCAGCTAAATGTATTTGCTAAAATACAGGTTTGATGTTACTGATGATAAGCCCCATTGGTTCATAAACCAAAAAACGGCATGGAAGTTTGCAGGAAAATGACATTTGAGAGCTGTAGCAGAGGGAAAGATTTTCAGAAATAAATGAATGTGCGTTCACGCTTCAGTTTAGGGTCCAATTTAGGGTCACTAATAACTAGCTATTAAAGGGTTAGTTCACCCAAAAATGAAAATTCTGTCATTAATTACTTACCCTCATGTCGTTCGACACCCGTCCGACCTCCGTTCATCTTCAGAACACAAATGAAGATATTTTAGTTGAAATCTGATGGCTCTGAAAGGCCTCCATTGACACAATGCACGGTACAATCTCAAGACCCTTAAAAGGTACTAAAGACGTCGTTACAAAGTCCATCTCACTACAGTGGTTCTACAATAACTTTATGGAGTGACGAGAATAGTTTTTGTGCGCAAAAAAACCGCAAGCGTTATGAAGCGTTATGAATCAGTGAGTCGAATCATGATTCGGATCGCGTGTCAAACTGCTGAAATCGCGTGACTTTGGCGATCCAAACTGCTGAATCGACTCACTGATTCATAACGCTTCGAAGCTTCATGATGCCGTGTTTTGAAATCGTCATCACTATATAAGTCGTTATTTAGGATTTTTTTGCGCACAAAACTATTCTCGTCACTCCATAAAGTTATTGTAGAACCACTGTAGTGAGATGGACATTGTAATGACGTCTTTAGTACCTTTTAAGGGTCTTGAGAGTGTATCGTGCATTGTGCCAATGGAGGCCTTTCAGAGCCATCAGATTTCAACTAAAATATCTTCATTTGTGTTCCGAAGATGAACGGAGGTCTTATGGGTGTCGAACGACATGAGGGTAAGTAATTAATGACAGAATTTTCATTTTTGGGTGAACTAACCCTTTAACTACGACTTTTGCCTCAGTAAAAGCCTAATTACTGCTTATTAATAGTTAGTAAGGTAGTTGTTAAGTTTAGGTATCGGGTAGGATTAAGGGATGTTGAATATGGTCATGCAGAATAAGGCAATGATATGTGCTTTATAAGTACTAATAAACAGCCAATATCCTAGCAATATGCATGCTAATAAGATAAGGTCACTATTGCAGCATCCCAAAAAAATGTACTCTTGTGTTCCGCAAAAAAGAAAAAGAAAAAGCAGAGAATACATGTCTAAATTTTAATTTCTTATCCCTTTAATTCTAAAGGTCAACGAGTGGGAGGAAAATAATAGTCAAGAAAAACTACATTACGACCGTTTCGGGTGCAAGAAACCTTGACTAATATAATAAGTGGACTTCTGGGGGGAAAAAAATAAACGGCAACAAAAGCAGAATACGCTCCATTTAAATAATTTTCTGGCTTTTGAAGCATCCGCCTCTTTAATGGACAGCGAGGGCATCTAATGCCAGTATGTTGGCGTGGTGATGGTGTTGGCATTGTGCTTTTGTTCGCTGGAACGCTTTCAAAGAGGAATAAAAAGGTGAAAATCTATTTAGTGGCTTTACGCCATACCTAAAGTGTCAAAGCGTGAACAGAATGCCGGTGTGCAAGAAAAGAGACATAAAAATAGAGAAAGCGCTGATGACAGAGGCGGCAGATCTGGTGTTATGCGTACTGGCAGGTAGTGTATCAGAAGCCGAGGGTGGTTGTACTAATAGTTCTAAATACACCCCATGATGAGCTATTAGAAGAGGCTTTTTGTGAATGTGATAAATAAATCCTCTTTAGTCAGTGTGACAGTAATCCCAGAGCCCCCGTGCCTCCGTTCCTTACCAATCCATCAAGCGGCGCCTGCATATAATCAGCGCGGCATATTTCTCAAATGCATTTCCGTACTCTACAAAGACTTCCCAAACACGTATCTCTGGAAACTTCCAGCCTGCCCTGGTCTCGGAGGAATATGTCAAACTCCACTTCCCACGATGCCTTGTTTCATCTTCACAGGTTCAAAATCAGCATCCGGCACAATAAAGAACACTTCTGGAAAGGGGCATCGTTTATCAGAGCTACTGTATAAGCAATATGGCTCGCCTTACTAAGCCTATTACATATTGGATTTCTGTTGCTCTGGCATAATTTATTTGAGCTGCCGCGGCTCAGAAGCAATAATACTTGTTTTTGATCAATTAAGAATGTCATTGTGAAGGGGAAATACTCGCTTGGGGTTTCTCACTGAATAAAAAAAAAAAAAAAACACAGGAGTAATTCTACCTCAAACGAACAAGAAGAAAACATACATCCATTAAAAAAAACCTGTTTGTAAAAGTCTGAAATGACTATTTTTGACATCAGCACAACTTTTAGAAGAGTAACAATACCTATAATAGTAACTATGGTATTCTGGGAAAAACTATAGTTACCATGGTAAAAAAAAAAAAAAAGACTGTAAGGTGGACAGTGTTATAAAAAAAAAAATGTGGGAGAATGCTATAAAACACAGAATCTTCATCATCTGTCTCATCTATACTGTACAGTACAAATGTGTCTGTGTCAATGTGTGGAGTGCTGTTGGAATGTCTGGTGATTTCTATTGTCTCCGGTTGGCCTGAGAGATGTGGTAGAAGGGATGGATTACCATGGTGATGAGGTATGTTGTTGCCCTCCAAGGTGGAGTGTCTTGGGCCTAGTGGCGGAACAGGAGCTTGCATTAGCAGACCTCTCCCAGTATGGCTCGCTGTGGAGAAACGTGGAAAAGCTCTTAACGGCCGTAATGCACGAGACATCAGCACCCAGAATGAACCAGAATTCACAAAAAAAAATTGTACAACTTTGATGAGTCAAACATCTTAAAAGCAATTACATTTGATAAAACTGATCAATAATGAGGTAAACTCACAGACAGATATACAGATAGATAGTATGGGAGGAGTGTAAGACAGAAAGCAGATTATGAAATGATGAATTCTTGCATCTGAAAAAAAAAATGGTAGTATGAGCCATGTGCAAATCAAATTCATTAGTCATTTTCTTTTGATGTTTATGACGCTAGTAACCAGTATGATAATTATTTACACCACAAAGCATATTCTGTTCATTTTGAAAGACAAAAAAGCAGCATGTAAGCTTACATATTGATAATTGTGTTGCACTACGTGCTTTACCTCGTCCTTATTGAATCATTGCCAGCCTCTGGAATGTTTATTGACTGATGTTAAACATGCATTTTTCAAAACAGTAGTTTAAGATTAACAAATTTTCCGGGTTATTGATTCGGGGCAATACGATTGGCTCGTCTCCGGCGCGATGCGCTGCAGATAACTGGTGGCGTTCTAATTGCTCGGCATAAACGGCCTCGTTCACGCATTTATCTGCGGCACTCAAACGCTAAAGAGCTTTTATTTGTTAAGGGCTCTTCATGATCCCTGTTAAACACTGGAGGTTGCTGCAGGATGAATGGGGAGGAATTGAAAGGCAAGGCTTTAGCGGTAAAGGATTGATATCAGACGGGGTGAACGCGGGCGAGTCCCTCTCTCTATCTCCTCTAGATTGATGCCTTGCAATTTACAAACTTCTACGGGCCACAATTCATTTAGCACAATAAATTCCCTGCAGGTATGGAGAGTGTCGCCATTCTACCACCAACTGAATGAAAGCACCTACACACGCAACGCTCCAACACACACACACACACCTACACATAAAGCACTGTGTCTCCACGGCCCAATGTAGGCCCATTTTGATTTTGTTTCATGGCCGTAAAAGGCACTGTATATTGCAGACAGCGACGGAAGATTTGGTCCATTTTTCAAAGCCGACTATATTACCCTTACACTACGCATTCTCTTTAAAAAAAAGACCTTTTTTCCCCACATGTTGGGAAAACTAATCCCCATCTGGTGCATTGTACTCTATAAAATGCTCCGACGTGGCCTTTCCATGATTTCCAGGGAATCGGCGATATGATTGAAAATGTGTCAGTTTTGTAAGCAGGCCTGCTCCGGGTGCACGTACACAACAGCACAGCTGACCCGGTCGCCTCTCTGATCGCGTCAGACTTCCTGTGGACGCTAAATCCTGGTCCTATGTGACTCCTTGACAATCCTACAACCTGGAGAGAGATATGAACATATGCTAGTTCTACTGCTGCTTTGGCACAACAATTGCGGAACTATTTTCCCCTCCCCCATAATTATTAATTTCTTGATTTCAATGGCATTTTAGGAGATGGCCCGATAGGTACGATTTGGGAAAGAACTCTAAATATAATGGAATTCTCATTGCGTGCAACTGGAAAACTATTGAGAAGCTATTTATCTGACACACACAATTTTAAAAAAAGTACACCAAGAACATGCATCCAAATCCAGTCTTCAAACAGAAAAAGCGACAAATAAAAATGTATTGGACATTTTTAGTATCAGTTGTATAATATGATCTGACATATCATTTTAAAGTTGTATTTAGATGAACAACAATACAATGAAGTGATTTTGTTGGATCAGGCACTTTGCGCAACGCCAGCCTGAAGGCTAAAACCCTGATATACTTCAAGAAAAATCGAACTGGTGTAGCCTCATTTCGAACAAAATCAGGACAAAAGTATGTTCCAGAAAATTTTGCTCCATTTTATAAAACACCTTCAAACTAAACCCAGGGACACACCAAGCCGACATTCAGCCAATGGGCAACGTCAGGACATTTTTGTGCGTCGACCAACTTCGTTTTTTCTGTATTCCGCACCGTTGGCGAACGCCGTGTGATATTTTTGGGCTGATTCAACATATAGAATCGGTCACGATTTGGGGAAAATATCTAATTGCGATTATTCTGGTTAAAATTGGGATTTAAAATACGATTATTATTATTTATTAATTTTTACAAATGAAAAGTGTGTATATAACATTGTGTTTATATATTAATGTGACTATTACTTTATAAGAAATATTACTATTACAATAACATTCATTATTAAAAAAATTAAATAGAGCTTTTAAGAATAAATATAACAGTATAAAAATAATATTTATATTTGACAGAAAACTAAAAATGATGGGTAACCTGTTAGTATGCAGACAGCCTATGACTAAAAATCATTAGAAAGGTCTAAGGATTTATTGTAAGGCAAGGCAAGGCAAGGCAAGTTTATTTGTATAGCACATTTCATACACAGTGGCAATTCAAAGTGCTTTACACAGAAATGAAGTTAAAATAGTCATAAGTGAAAAAAAATTAAAAATAAATATAGTATAACAGTTATAATAGGAATTAAAAGGAAATAAAAATAAAGATGAAATCCCCTATCTGGGGTGGAAGAAAATGGAGAGTCAGGTTTACTTTAAAAATATTTGTCAGGTAACTGTGCGTTTAGACCGTACCCTTCCAGACAAATCTTCTTGGCCTAACTTGAGGGCGTTCTCTAGATGTTTTACCCGCCAGAGCAGATCTAAACGGGTCTTCCTCGCACCAGAGCGAGTACTCAAAAAATATTTGTCAGGTAACTGTGCATTTAAACATTACCCTTGCAGACAAATCTTTCTGGACAGGAACACCAGGGCTATCTCTACTTTGTTTGACCGTCAGAGCGGATCTACACGGTCCTTCCTCTTACCACCAAGGCTATACAGATCTATCCGTCAGAGCAGATCTAAACGGATCGTCCTCGCACCGGAGGGATTTCGATTTATCGCTCCCCCGTCTCTCAACCTCTTCCACCCAGACAGCCTTAACAAAATAAAAAATAATAAAAAATAAAAAGTATAATTAAAAACTAGAAATAAAACCGGGTTAAATTGAAACACGTAATTAAAGTGCAAGCAGTTCGGACAAAGCACAGAGCTCATTGAGTAAATGTATAAGATAAGGTGCAATCAGTCAGACGTACAGTGGCATAGCTCATTCAGTAAATGCACAGCTAAACAGATGTGTTTTGAGTCTGGATTTGAAAGTGGCTACTGTTGGAGCACATCTGATCTGTTCAGGAAGCTGGTTCCAGCTATGGCTGGCATAATAGCTAAAAGCAGACTCTCCTTGCTTTGAGTGAACCCTTGGTATTTCTAATTGACTTGATCCTGATGATCTGAGTGATCTGTTGGGTTTGTATTTAATCAGCATATCTGCAATGTATTGAGGTCCTAGGTCATTGAGTGATTTATATACAAGTAATAGTACTTTAAAATCGATCCTAAATGTAACTGGAAGCCAGTGTAAAGATCTGAGGACTGGTGTGATATGGTCATATTTTCAGGTTCTGCTCAGAATCCTAGCAGCAGCGTTCTGTATGAGCTGCAGCTTTCTAATGGTCTTTTTGGGAAGGCCAGTGAGAAGACCATTACAATAGTCCACCCTGCTGGTGATAAAAGCATGAACGAGTTTCTCTAAGTCTTGCCTGGAAATAAAGCTTCTAATTCTTGCAATATTTTTCAGATGATAGTAAGCTGATTTAGTTATTGCTTTGACATGGCTACTGAAACTCAGGTCTGACTCCAAAATCACACCAAGATTCCTGACTTGATTTTTTGGTTTTAGACCTTTAGCCTCAAGATATGCGTTCACCTTGAGAATTTCATCGTTGTTTCCTAATGTAGTGATTTCAGTTTTGTCTTTGTTTAACTGAAGAAAGTTTTGGCACATCCAACTGTTAACTTCATCAATGCATTTACATAGAGAGTCAATGGGGCTGTAGTCATTAGGTGATAGGGCTAAGTAGATCTGGATGTCGTCAGCATAGCTGTGGTAAGCCATTTTGTTATTTTTCATTATTTGGCTCAGTGGCAGCATGTACAGGTTGAACAGGAGTGGTGCAAGAATTGACCCTTGTGGGACTCCGCATGTCATGGATGTCCACTCAGACTTATGGTCACCTATACTCACCTATGTAAAAAAACAATACTACACCTATGTAAAAAACAATTATTATTATTATTCAAATCTGTGCTTTTTATCCGTGATATCAATTTCTTAAAGCTACACTGTGTAACTTTTTTAGTTTATTCTTAGCTAAAAACACTTAGTTCTTTCAAAAATATATGTGCTCATTAATGTATATTTACTTCTTTCAAGTAATAAAGTATTCTCGTAAGTTTATAATATGCCATTGAAAATACATACGGGTAAGGGGTTCGAATGCGGGTCGCCATGTTGCCCCTCCATCTTGAAAGTACATTAGCCCAAGAGGGACATACCCGTAAATTCAAGCTTCGCCTTTCACGTTTTAACACTCGATGGCACCGTGTCGAATGTGGACGAGGTCGAACTGGAAGCCATGTTAATCTTGGACTAAATCGGCCACCGTAGGAGTTAAAACGAAATCGGAATTGAGAGGAACAGAAACTAAAATTCACTGGATGGTCATATACCATTTCACCACTAGATGGGGGAAAATATCACACAGTGTAGCTTTAAAGTCTTTCTTTCTTTTTCTTTATTTATATAGCACAAGTAAACACCACCAACGTTGACCACTGTGCTTTACATAAGATACATTGAAAACATGAAAGAAAACTTTCTTAAAGTCTTTATGTCTTTAATATGAAATATGAGCCTCTTATGCATCCACTGTGGGGATTAAAACTCCTGTACATTGAAGAAAAACATATGGATTGTCATATAAATTTATTTAGAGAGAAGTTTTATTTTTCTTATTTTCTACCCAAAAGTTTCATTCATACTGGAGGCCAGAGGGCGCCCTCGAGCAGAAACGGCACATTTGCGCCAGAGAAGTGAACTTTTGTTTTCAGGAAATCCCTAATGTGAAGCTTGCATGCTGAATAAAACGAAGATAGAAAAACTTTGACTGATTAAACATGATGATAATACTTATGCGACAAGATATGGTGTATTTGAGTTCTCCAAGCCTTCTCTGGTATTTTCATAATAATAAAAGTATGCAGTGCTTATTAACATGTTATTAAACGTTGTATTTGGTTGGACAACAGGTTTGTGAACGCTTCGCATTACTAGTTTGTGAAGATGTTTGACACATGTTGCTCAAACTCGCAGTGCTTTCAGACGGAGCAGCGTTTACTCCTGATCACAGAGCCACTCTTCACTGACACGCTGGGCATTTATTTATTTAATTAAAATCGCAGCCTTTGCGATTTCATAATCACACATAAGTCGATTGCGGTTCGATTTCGATTAATCGTGCAGCCCTACCCCTAAGCGAAGAATGAAAAATTACTTTTCCTGGAGCATATAAGGGCCTTTATTCACACTCACAATAAACGGCAACAAATTCTAGACATACCAGTGTTGTTAATTGAAATATAGCTGAAATAAACTAAAGCCGGGTACACACTGTACAAATTTGTCCACGATTTGGCTGTCTGAAACCTAAATCCTAAAAGATTCCTCTGATCCTAGAATAAAATTTAAAGTTTGTGATCGTTAGTTTGACATGTTCACCGACAGCCGATTAATGAGCGTTGCGATCAAATTTGACCTCAGATGAAATTCTGGCAGTGTCAGAAGATTTGAATCACAGTCCTACAGTCTTGACTTCTCGCAAAATTGTCTTCATGACCAAAATGAACGTTACAGATTTCTTTGTAGCCACCATTTCAGTCCGGCATGTAATGCAGCTCGATTGATGATGTAAAACTCCGGGAGTTTTCCTGTGTGAATCCGTTTTTAATGCGTCTTGACTGTCGCACAGTCTGACATTAATGACAACGGAGATCTTACAGCCTACAGCGGGGATCATGTTCGTACAGTCTGGCAAGCAACAATCGTAAAGGACTATTTAAATCGTACAGTGTCCGCCCGGCTTTAGGGTGTGTTCAACCCTGTCCCAAACTATGATGGACAACATCACAAGGTGTGCTTGAGCATTCTGTCTTTTTTAGGGTCTCATCTTCCTGTTTTTGGTTCATTTACATGTCTTTGGTCCATGTTGCATTAATGTTTCATTTGACCCGCACCAGAGTTGAAAAGATGGGTCTTGTTCCACTTGTTTGGTGCGCACCAGCGTTCGGATGGCAGCGTTCACACTTATTACAAATGAACCACACTAACAAAGCAATCACTTTCGTTCGTTTTAATCAAACCAAACATGTGAACACTTGAAGTTGAAGTACTAAAATGGTCTAAACAAAATGTACTAAATTCAGTGACTCTAATATCATCTCTATTACGATTACATGACATTGCAGTGTTGTGACGTCATGAAAGTTGATCTTTTTCATGCATTTCAAAACCGGTTTAATTGTCTTCAATAAGATTGGGAACTTTTTTCTTGTTTAAATAGTTAGGCTAGTATTCGTTGTTGCTGTGAAATCGACCTTATTTTCAGCAAAAATAACTATATTTTACTTTGGGGGAAAAATAAAATTTCACGATATAACACTTTAGTTTAGGGTCCAATTCTCTCTATTAACTAGTTGCTTATTAGCATATTACCAGGATATTGGCTGTTTATTAGTACTTATAAAGCACATATTAATGCCTTATTCTGCATGACCATATTCTACATCCCTTAATCCAACCCAAAACCCTAAACTTAACAACTACCTTACTAACTATTAATAAGCAGTAATTAGTTGTTTATTGAGGAAAAAGTCGTAGTTAATAGTTAGTTAATAGTGAGAATTGGACCCTAAACGAAAGTTCAGGGCTGGACCAGAATATGTGAGTATCCGTTCGATGGGTTGGTATTCGATTTTCAAATTTGGGATTTGAATATTCTTTTCTTTTTTTTTGTGTGCACCTGGCATCCCCCTCGAAACGGTTCTCATTTGCGCTTGCATACGTTTACCCTATAAAATCTGGCGAAATACAATACTCATTTTTTTCTTGTCATAGTGCAGTGCTTGTGCACTGAGCGACTGTGAACGAATGCAGCCGTGCGCAGTTTACTGTCGGGTTGCCAATTTGGGGGCGGGTTGCTTGGATTGTGGGTTCATTAGTCTATTATTCTTAATGAAAAACACAACAACAAAACAGCACAATGACAAATCCCTTAAATAGGCGCTTTTACATTTCGTTTTGAAACCAAATCTTCCGCGATCATCTTGTCATTCAGCTCCTCACTCTCGTGATGAATGAGATCGGACTCTTGCTGCAGTTTGTGTGGCGACTCTCGTTCTGCTCACGCGGCACGCTCAGTTTTTAATTGTAGTTAATCTGTTCTCAAACTGTTTTGTATCACTACTAGTGCAGTGTCAGTTCTCGGAGCATATAAGCCCTCCCCGCGTGAGGCGCGCCACTTCTCGAGATTCCTGCCTTTATTAGAGAGAAAAATATGTTCAGCCCCTTTCCTCCGAAACTTCGAATATTCGATGTCGATTACTACAGAAGCTTCGAAGCTCAAAAAAATGGTATTCGGACCAGCCCTACAAAAGTGTGACATGTTCTCCTTCTGGTTTGACCCAGACGCACATAAAATCAACAGCACAAGTGATGTATTACAGGCCTCAGAGAGTTGAAGATCTACTCTGTGGGTGAGCTGTAGCATCTGAGGATTATTTTTCAACAGGATGGAACCATGTCAGAACAGAGTGGCCGTGCCAAAGGGCTGGCAGACAGAGAAAGCGCGGTTGGGGGAGACAACGAGTAGAGCAGAGGTGTTGAGGGAAAGGATATCCGTCTCTGGTTTTCCGGCAGTGTTCACATCATTGTTTTACTAAAAAAATACAAACACGCACACACACACACACACACACACACACACAAAGAAGGCCAGTACGGAGGTACTGCAGAACCGTGCTGTATCACAGAGACCTTCAATCCTCACAAAACGAGGAGTGTGTCAATCAAACACATGAACACTCCACACACCTGTCATAACCCTGCAAAATAACACCTTATTTTCCCTCAGCTGTGTAAACGGAAGAATCCGGAGAGATTTAGAAGAGACAGAAGGCAGAATATGATGAGAAATCAAACCTCATCCTGGGAGAAAAAAATGAAATACAGAGAACTCTAGACACTTCCTATACATCAAAAATACTGAACCTCTACCTCTGGATGAACAAAAGGTAAGGGTGTTTTGGTAGTTAAACCACTGTTGCAAAGAGTAAAAAAAGTGACCATCACTGTCTCTTTTTGCTAAATTCTTCTCCGGAGTAGTTTTCCCACTGTAAATAATGATGGTCTGAGATGCAGTTCATGTGGAATAGAGTACGGTTTGCAGTGGGAATGAAATCAATCTGATCTAAAGTCATAGTTTTCATCCTTTGATAGAATGTCCTTTAAAGACCCCCTGTGGTGAACAATCAAGTTTTTAATGTTGCTTCTTACTCTGTTTCCTGCCGTCACAAAAATGTAACCAATCCAGTCAACATGGAGGCGGGGATTTTCTCCAAGGATTTTTTATGATGTTCAAAGCATTTCTAAGGATGCAGATTTTTAGAAGGCAGCTGTTTGAAAAATACAGCTGAGTATTTTTCTGAGATGGCGAATGGGAACATGGTTTGTGAAACATTGGCAACACATTATTAGCTGTTTGATAACGTAGTCAAGCCAAAGGCTAATCGTATCAATTACCGTTAAGTGTCAGATGTTGTAGAGGGCATTACATATTGCACATTACATAAAACTCATTACGATTCTGATACATCAACTTATAGACAAGCCTATAATTTGCTCTTCTTCTGAAACGGTTTCTGGTTCAAACATATATGGCTGAATTAAACCAATATTTCCACTTGCCATTGTCTAGCAGGAAATCTGAGCTGGAGTGATTGAGTGGAGGCAGGGACTCATTTGCTTATTCATAGATTCACGTATAGCCAAAGTTTAGAGTTACAGTCAAACTATTTTAAGGCATAAAAAAATATTTTCACAGGGGGAAAAAAACTTTAAGTATGTAATTTTGATGATCAAAGATGAGTTTTAAGGGATACAATTATTGACCGCAGGGGGACTTTAAATGTAGTCCATTTTTATATTAATAAATAACCAATAATATGGCTCCACGAATAAATCGCAATTAAACCGATTTGGCTTATTGCGATTAGGAAATCAAAGTCTATGATTATTTTGAAGCACGGCACTGTTATCAGTAGTAAATGCTGCTCCATCCGAGTCGCTTTTAACGTGCCTTTGAAAAAGCAACAGGCGCCAAACATCTTTCCAAACATGAGAAGCATTTATGAACCTCTTGTCCAACAAAAGACAACATTTAATAACAACATTTAATAACACGTTTTTACTCCAAACTCACTTCATAATGTCAGTTAAGTGTTTGAAAACATCCTTCTGTGAGATGATGTGGCTTCTTAGAAAGAATAAGGCACACAACATATTTCATTATTATTATTTCATAGTATTCTATACAGTGATAAAGGCTATGTCGATTAGCATTGAAGTCTAAATATACTTGAAAATACCTAAAAAGGCTTGAAGAACTCAGATAAACCATATATTGTCATAGTCGTGTGTTTATTAGTCATGTTTAATCATTTAAAGTGTTTTAAACTTCTGTTTATTCAGATACAGCGATATTAGGGATAGAGATTTCCTGGAATGACGTGCGTTATCGTACTTCTGCGCGGCATATTTGGAGTTTGTGAGCACCCTCTGGCTTTCAGATGAAGCAGCATTTACTACTGATCGCAGAGCCGTGCTTCATCGACAAAGCTGTGCATAAAAAAAGTAGCCTTTGCCAAATCGCATGCGGTTTAATTTCGATTAATCATGCAGCCCTAGCCAATAACATCAAATTTGACTCCATTTTACTGAAATGACAAATAATTTTACAAAATTTACACCACAAAAAATTGGCAATAAATCGCAAATAAAACAGACAAATTATTATACAAATATTTAAACATAAAGAAATAAAAGAATGCATACTGTTACACCGTGTCCTAACTACACGCGATGCAACGCCGTGACACGCGATAAAAGGTATCTTTTCCATGTTAATTGGAGTTTTTGTCCTAACCAGCCGCGAAGACGACACGCGATTAATCTATTTTAGAAACGGTTTCTATTTCTGCGACGACGCGGCTGAAACAACAACAACATAAAACATAATCTCAGGTAATGCTTATTTAATGTTAAAAAAGCGTTTAAAAAAGCGAAGACTTTGAATATCATTTAGTGCTCCCAGCTTTGTCTTACTAAAAGCAACAATGGATAATTCACCTCAGATCTTGATATTAAACAAATGGAAACAAGAACGTTCAAACTGTGAACAAACAAGTATATTCTATGACAAAGATTGTCTTAGTGACTCATGTATTTGTAGTAATGTTTAAATGGCATGATATTTGTGAATTTGATTATGTACTTATCCATTTCCTTGAGAGCGTTCAGGATTAATCTCTGGTGCTGTACACTTGCCGCGAGAGCCCGCCCACACACTGTTCTGATTGGCTGTGGTTTTTGATTGATTTGTCGCATCTCATAGTTGCGTCGTCTCTGGTGTGGACAGACAAGTTGCTTATCACTGGAATCTTATTGCGTCGCGTGTAGTTAGGACACGGTGTTATGTTGATGCATTTAAATAATAATTTTTTTATCACTTTGAAAAACGACTCCTAAGAAACAAATCCCATTTGGGTCAGGTGAACCCAAAACCAGGCAACTCACAAAAAGTTCAAATGAAAATTTACTGAAGAAAAGTTTAAGTATTTACAATTACTACAATTATTAAAACTGAAATAAAAAAAGCTATATAGAAAAAATAGCACATCAAATTACTAAAATAAAAATGAAAGTATAAAAATAAAAGCTAATTCAAAATATTAACAATACTATAATAGCATATACATAATACTAACATGATGCTGCAACACACTAACTAGTTGATTTTGGAAATATGCATGTTGTATTGCTATAATTATAAACGCTACTGCTTAAATTCACAGTGTGACAGCAGCTTTAGTCCCAACGAGTCCCATCAATGGACGTCAAGATGGACAAGCTTGCTAAGAATTGTTGTGCTTGTTTGAAAACACACATCTCAGACTACTACGGCCCCCTGGCATGTTTATTAGGCTGCAATATTGACTGCTGGATTGGGCGTAGGGGCCGCCCCGTGTGATTTACGGGGGCTTTTATCGATGTCATCTGCTGGAGTGGGGTGAGTGACATTTACAGGTAAATTCTCCCATGCAAGAGTCCATTACAATAACGCACAACCCATCCGCGGTCCCCCGGTTCCCCCGTGCACGTGCTGACCACAACCCAGCTACCATCACAGAGACAATAAATCTAGCGCACAGGGGCCAATGGCTCTGACCGCAGAGTTAACCTTACGTTCATGGAGAAAAGGGCCAGATTAGTCAGTCTGGACAAGATGGACATAAAACTGACACACAGCAAAAAACATCGAAAAGACAAGTTGTTTTGAACCTGAGGGGCCTAAACGGTTATATATTTAAACTGCTAAAATAAAAAAGAAACGCTATGAATGAAGGCTGAAATTTTATCATAGTTAAAGTGCCCCTATTGTGCGATTTTAAAGGTTTTGTTTTGGAGGTCTCCTACAATAGGTTTACAAGCATCCAAGGTTATAATATACACTGCAGCATCACTGCTTTTCTTACAGTGTCTAAACAGTTTGATAAAGGATTCAGTCTCTCTAAATCCCTCCTTTACAAGAGTCTACTCTGCTCTGATTGGTCAGGTGGCTCAGTTTGTTGTGATTGCTCTACCTCTTACAGCACAGGTTGGAAATGAAACGGCCATTACATATGATAGTCCTCCTCCTTTAAAAGGTGCATGCAAAGTAGATTTGCTTTTGCAGTGCAGAAAACAGCGCCTTCTCGACATGTCGACAACACGACACATGAGGCCTTGGCTATAACTAAAGTGTTTGAGGTTGGATTAAAAAAAAATTACTAAATACTGTATACTGTTCACGAGCAGACAATGAAGGCCATAGGCTCACATTATGAAAATGTGTTACAAATACATAGGTTAGTGGATGAAGTAAGACCGGAATTGTTTCAGGCATTGTTTTCCTTTCTTTTGGGAGACAATGAGTCACTAATAATTGCCTACACTATGCATTTAAACGCACATTTCACTTCTCACAAAAACTTTCCGCCTAATTCACAACACATGCGTAATTTGTTCTTACCCTCCATATAATGTTGATGAATTCTAAATGAGCGACCGTGTGCCCGAGGGAAGTCATTTACATAAAACACGCCCAAACCGTGTCCATATGAGGGCTTTCCGTATACCCTTTTCTTTCATCACTCTCAGCAAACAAGTCAAAATATTTGTTATCGCCTGAGAGCACGCGCAACAAGATTTTCGAGCAATGCCAAGAGTGTATCCTCAAAACAAGTTTAAATGCAATAAACACCTTTTAGACAGACATTACAGACTTCTGATTAGCCAGCTGTACATACCCGCATCTGCGTCTTATAGCTGAAGCTGCGAGGAGCTCTGCATAAACACAACTTTTCTTACTCTTGATATATGATAAGAGGAATACGATATAAGAATAAGATACAATTTTAAACAGATATAGATCTAAAATATATTTAATCTCATATACACACCGATCAGGCATAACATTATGACCATATAACCATAACCATATGAACATTATAATACTGTGTTGGTCCCCCTTTTGCTGCCAAAACAGCCCTGACCCATCGAGACATGGACTCCACTAGACCCCTGAAGGTGTGCTGTGATATCAGGCACCAAGATGTTAGCAAGGTGGGGCCTCCATGGATCGGACTTGTTTGTTCAGCACATCCCACAGATGCTTGGAAGAGCTCATGTGCCCACTGTTGGCGCTTTTGACAGGGGTCAGCATGGGCATCTATGCAACCCCATACACAACAAACTGCGATGCACTGTGTATTCTGACACCTTTCTATCAGAACCAGCATTAACTTCTTGAGCAATTTGAGCTACAGTAGCTCGTCTGTTTGATCGGACCACACGGGCCAGCCTTCACTCCCCACATGCATCAATGAGACTTGGCCACTGTTCCTTGTTTGGACCACTTTTGATAGATACTGACCACTGCAGACGGGGAACACCCCACAAGAGCTGCAGTTTTGGAGATGCTCTGACCCAGTCGTCTAGCCATCACAATTTGGCCCTTGTCAAACTCGCTCAAATCCTTATGCTTGCCCATTTATCCTGCTTCTAACACATCAACTTTGAGGACAAAATGTTCACTTGCCGACTAATATATCCCACCCACTAACAGGTGCTGTGATGAAGAGATAATCAGTGTTATTCACTTCACCAGTCATAATGTTATATATAGATATAATACACTGATCAGTATAACTACAGAGAATAAGTACATATAAATATAAAGTCCATTAGCCTTAAAGCACTGTAGTCTACATTCAGGGACGTAAAACACAGACAAAAAGGACCAAAGTGTTACAGAAACAATATCCGAAGATCCAGTTTGAGCTGTCACTGCGAGAAAAACCCCATACGATCTGACAGGCTACAAAGACACTGTCATCAATTTTTACTAACATACATGATGAAGAAACTGTTTTTGTGTGTTTGAGTTGTGGAAAGAGGGGGGATAGACACCTGACCCAAGTGTGTGTGTGTGTGTGTGTGTGTGTGTGTGTGTGTGTGTGTGTGTGTGTGTGTGTGTGTGTGTGTGTGTGTGTGTGTGTGTGTGTGTGTGTGTGTGTGTGTGTGCGCGTGTGTAAGAGAGAGAGAGAGAGAGAGAGAAAGACAGCATCACTGTTCAAGTGCTGCTACGCAAATAAATTATTGAGAACCCTCTGCTGCACCACATCAAACCAGCAGAGAGACTGAGATATTCACTGTGGTACAGGGACAAGAGTGCCGTCATATCTGTTGAGCGCACACACACATACATTCATGCTTAGAAATACAGAGACAAACCGTCATTCCTCTTGTTCCAGCTCTTAAAGGAACAGTTCACCCAAAAATGAAATCCGTCATGATTTACTCATCTTTATGTTTTTCTGAACCGGCAATGACTTTCAGAGTGTTTAGTAGTTTTATCTCCATTCCATACGATGAAAGTGGATGGTGACCAAGGGCTGCCAAGCTCCATAAAGGACGAAAAAGCAAGATAAAAGCATGCGTGTGCACTATATCCAATGTCTTCTAAAGACATTTGATAGCATTGTGTGAGCAAAAGACTGAAATTTAAATTGTTACCTACTGAAAATGTAGCAAGACGGCCATAGTCACCATTCGCTTTCATTGTATAACAAAGTGCAGATATTCTGATATAAATAAATGTCCAATACGTTTCAAAAGACATAAGATTGAATAAATGACAGAATAAGTGACATTTATGGCTTAGGAATCAAAATATATTCAGAATCTAATTATTTAACTGTGAACACTGTTGTTTCCTATTGAACACAGTTCTGTAATGGCATTGTTTAGAGACCCAATGCCATTTAACGGTGGTCTATATTAAAGAATACATACATAAAAAAATCACACAAAAAAATCAAGATTTTCATATTTCACAGGTACTTTAACAATTTTTACATTATAAAACAACTAAACAACAGCATTTGTTATTACCACAGGAAAATAAATTATGCTGTAGTTGAATTGAGAGCGCTAAATTATTTAAAGACAATAAATAGCATTGTCCTTGCTGGTTGCACACTAATCCACAAACTAAATGACTCATATGAGAATAGTTAATGGAATCGTTAAGGAAAAAGAACTGCTACATGGGATCAAAACCACCTTATTCAGCTCCTCGAATGACGATCCCATTTAATTCTCCTTAATGAGCAGGATCGATGCAATCTGCAGACGTTTCTGCGCTAATTTTAGGGGGACACCTCTGCAAAATGGATTTAAAAGGGATAGTTCACACAAAAATTTAAATTTGGTCATCATTTACTTACCCTCAAGGTGGAAAAAAATACTATGGAAGTCAATGGATACCATCAACGGTCTTGGTTACTAACATTCTTCAAAATATCTTCTTTTGTGTACAACAGAAGACAAACTCATACAGGTTTGGAACAACTTGAGGGTGAGAAAATGAATTTTTTTGTGGTAAACAGAGCTGAAAGCATAGCAAGTCAAAATATCTTACAAACTTGCAAGCAAAGTGGATGTGTAGAACTAAATGACAGGCGTTACGATTCTGCGTAAATCAGTGTGTGCGGATTCCATGTGGGCCGGCTAATGAGCAACAACCTCGAGAGTCTTTCTTCTATAATTTTATTTCTTGGAAAAATATTTGTATAATAGTCCCATATTTTCCCAGCTAATGCCAAGGATAAGTCATTATGAGCCCATTGATAACTGCTGCTCTACAAGTTAGTGTTCCCCGTAACCCCGGGCCTCAAAGCTGCGGTCGGCCCCGCGCCAACACTCCGTTAAAGAGAGCTTGAGCTTTCAGCGGGCGGAATCAAATCCCAGCCAGTGTTTCGGTTCACATTAGGTGAATGACACTTACGCATATGCTTTGCTGAAAGTGCCAGAGGAGAAATCTGAATGATTCAGACCGAGCGTATGTGTGTGTGTGTGTGTGAGTGAAGAGAGTCTCGCAGCTCCTCACAGTGTGGGTGTGCGCTGAAAACACCGTACCCTCGGCAGGCGTCTAGATTGACTCTCTCCTGTAGGCTATAACGGGTAACATCTCTGATGTCATGAACTTGAGTGAGACACTAATGATGCCAATTTATTCACAACTACAGCTCTTACTTTATCATTCCACACTTGTTCCTTAAGGCCAACTGCAGTTTCCAGCGCAAGCCGAGCTGGGATGTAGTAAACTGTGCTGCACAGGAAGTCCAACTCCATCCATTTGGTGGGACTGAGCACTTAAATAAACAAACTAATCTGAGATCAATTGAATTGTAAATTAACTCATTTTTTAAAGTCATCAAATCCATTTAACATTCAAAATATGGTGTTTTTTCAAAGGGAAAACCATTTCCCAAATATTCATTCATCTGAAGGAATTCATCATAGCAAAATTTAAGTCATTATTCACTGATAATTTCCCCCTTCAGCAAGCTGTTTAGCACTTCCACCGAATCACTGAATAAAGCCCTATTCGCACGGGATTAGTATTACCTGGTGACCACTAGTAATTTGCGGAGGTTGTCTGTGATCTTAATCCCGTGCCAATCGGCCATGTCTGTAATTTGTAAAGTAAAAATTCCTCCGCAAATGACCTACCATGTTTCGCCGAACACAGAGGTCCTGTGATAATATTAGTCCCGTGCGAATCGGCATCTCAGTGATTTGGCCAGGATTTGGAGGGTCGTATATAATTTTTGCAAGGGTTTTGTTTCTTGTGCGCATTTTTATCCATATTTCGGAAAGAATGCCGGCTGCATTCATATAAATGCCTGTGCGGCTGTGCACATTATACTTTCACTTTAGAATTAGAGCCAATTTGGGAGCGAATTGTTTGAAAGGTGTGTTCAATATTATTCTTAATGAAAAACACAAAAACAGAACAGTAGCTCGCTTAAATGGGCGCTTTTACATTTAGCTTTGAAACCAAATTTTCCGCCGTCATATTGTGAGCTCCTCACTCTTGTGATAAATTAAATCTGATTCCTGCTGCTGGTCTGTGCTCAGTTCAGTTTTTAATTGTAACGTCTGTTCTCTAACTGAACTAAATTATTTTATTACTATAAAAAATCTAAACGACGGTGGGAAAGTGATGTAACCGGTGTAACACCGACTATTGCAACAAGCCTAGATAACATATAGCAGCACGCGGTAAGGAACTGTTGTTTATGATATATCATACAGCTATATCTATAACGAAAAAACATTTATAAGCCTTGACATCATATCCGGGAGATAAGTCAGTAAATACGAGTAAAATCACAGGCTTTGCTTATCCCGTGCGAATGCGCCACACGAAATTCAGATGTGTGTGGGGGGGTGATTTCTAAATCACACGAGGTCCCCAGATAATACTAATCGCGTGCAAATAGGGCTTAAGTTAGTTCAAGCTAGGAACTTGATCAGTCCGATCCACACAAACCATTCAGATTTATTGAAAAGATTCAAATCAAAATAACGTTTTGTAATAATGTTAAGACAAAACTACAATACTAGTAACGTGTAATAACATTAGAACAATACTACTTGTCCAATGAATGCAGATGTAAGAATTCGCATTGACTAATATATACATTATATTAAACACACACACACACACACACACATACACACACATACACAAGTACTGTCTAAGAATAAGCCGTTTCAATTCACATAACAAACATGTTTATAGTCAACAAGACAAAATAATAGCTGAATTTATAAAAATAGCTTAATTTAAAAAATCTGTTAAAAGGTTTACATAATCTTAGATTCTTAATATGGTGTGTCATTACATGGATGATCAACATTACATGGATGTTTTGTTTTGTGATGGTTGTTCATGAGTCTCTTGTTGTCCCGGGCAGTTAAACGGCCCAACCTTCTTAAAAAAAAAACCCTCCAGGTCCCGAAAATTCTTCAGTTTTCCAGCATCTTTTGTATATTTGAAACTTTTCCAGCAGTGGCTGTATGATTTTGCGATCTTTTCACACCGAGGACAATTGAGGGACTCAAACACAACGATAATAAAATGAGAGCAAATATTGACTAATGCTCCAGAAAGAAAACAATAATGCATTAAGAGCCAGGGCGTGAAAACTTTTGAACAAGATGAAGATGTGTCCATTTTTGTCCAAGATCTTTTTTTTTGTACTGCATTTCAAATACTAAAAGATACTTGAAAGATGTTTCTCAGAAGACAAAATAAGTCAATTTACCTGATCTTCGAATTCAAAAAGTTTTCACCCCCGGGCTCTTAAAGGGCCGTGTTTCCTTCTGGAGCTTCAGTGAGTGTTCGAACCTTTTCACCAATCAGCAGGTATGATGCTGAAAAGTCAGCTTTGTCATCACAGGAATTACATTTTAAAATATATGAAACTAGAACTATTAAATTAAATTGTAATGCTATTTTACATTATTGCCGTTTTTACTGTATTTTTGATCCAATAATTGAGGCCTTGCAGGGTTATCATCTTCCTGACTCCAAACTTTTGAACAGCAAATTTACCTTTTGTTTTCACAGAAAAGTGTTACACGTAAATAGAGTCTGATTTCAAGTTGACTTTAAAAGGAGAACGCTGTTTTGCAAATGAGTTCTGATGACTTCATAGGACACTTCATAGGAAGGCTGATATGATCGAATCAAAAAAGAAAAGCATCTCATAGCAAGATTCATTTGTGTTCTTTTTAAGTTTCTCTGGGGGGGGGGGGGGGGTGTTGTGAAGAGAGGAGGAGGATAAAAGGAAGGAACGAAATGATGGATAGAGCAGAGCGGGTGGCTGTGATTCACTGTTTTGTCACCTGCAGTGGGACTGACCTTCATCTCTCCCCAATCAGCCTATTTACTCAGCATCAACGCCTCTCTTTCACTGGAGTGGCTCAAATTATCAGTGCCATTATTCAAAAACGACAGCGGCGTGGCGATGCGACGAGATAGCTCTCAAACTCAACTCCATGAGCTCCGAGAGGGCATATTCACAACCGACCTACTGCTATCAAAGCAACAAAAAAAAAACACCCCTCAGGAAGACAGCGTTTGATTCGTGAGAAACGGAGCTTAGCATTTAATTAATTAAACTTAAAGCGCTGACTCTGCCTGCGATTGGTCACGGCTCTTCCTTTTTTTGTCTGTTTTATTGCTTTTTTCACACCGACGTCCTGTTTCAGGAGGTTTTTGCTCCGGCGTGGGCTTTAGCAAATCTGACACTAAATAAAAGAGTGTAGTACAACCCGTAGCAGATACTGCAGGCTTGTGGAAGTGTTCGGGTCATGGGCAGCGCTGTTCAATTAAGCCTGCGGCTATTTGTGTGTGTGTACAGTAGCGCTCTCTCCTAACATTCTCCATTATGTCTACAGTCCTCGCTGTCATATTTGATTTGCTGCGCGATGAAACGGGGGGAGTGCGTCAGAGAGACTGTCAGTCACCACGGGAGAGAATGAGAATGCTAGAGAGAGAGAGAGAGATAGGGGCAGAGAAAGAGAGCGCTTGAAAGGAACTGCAAGAGAGCAATGAAGATCTGCGCAGAGGGAGTCCGCATACGCTTTCGTCTTTGAAATAACTTCCAAACGCCTGGCCACCGCGGTCGCCGGCATTGTGTCACCCCACCGCGGCATCTGCATCCTATTAATACGAGCAAAAGAATCGCAATTACACTCTATTACTTCAGAAAAGCAGCGCAAGTAATTGATAGACTGGAACTCGGCCAAATGGCTGCTGTACCAATTAGAGGATCATCTTCTCCTGCTTTGTGCGAATATTTGAGGGCAAACATCTCACGCCATTTGCATGAGGTGTCATTTTGCTGCCAATGATTACAGAGTAGTAAAAGTCTTTGCACACATAAAGTAAAACATCTGGGAATGTTTTTCCATATATTATGTATGTATTTATGCATTACTGTGTTTATGCATGTCAATCCAGGAGAGATGGTTTCACCTGGAAATATCGGAGGCAAGCCAGTCAAAACCACTCCTTCATTCATATTTATGCATATACCGTGTGTTTCCCCCCCAAAAGCGTTACGGTGTTATCACACTCTAAAATCATATTTCCCTGATAGGTAGGATGCTTATTAGAGGAGAGGACGCCTCGCAAGGTTTAAATGACAAGCTTACAAGCTTGAACAAGTCAGAGTTTTCTGTGAGATGCTACACAAAGACAACACAGAGCCATCACCTGTTCACAACACATCACTCTCAACAAATGCACACAGGTATATATAACAGAAAACCTTAAGATAAAACCTCTTATTATTACATATACAGTAAAAGGTGTGTGTATATTGTATATTGTATATTGTATATATACTGTAAACAGGGATTTATTATGGCTCAAATCACAATTTTAAATAGATACCACTAGTTTGAAACATTCAATAAAGCTATAGAGATTAATTCGATATTTTATTTATTTATTTCATTGGGCTGCATGACATATGGGACACTATTTTGTTTCTTAGCTAAAATTATTCATATGTCCTAAAATTAATTTAAATAAATGTAAAAGTATAAAAATAAATATAAAACATACAAATACATATACACACACACACACATATACATATACATATACATATACATATACATATACATATACATATACATATACATATATATATATATATATATATATATATATATATATATATATATATATATATATATATATATATATTATATATATACATACATATACATACATATATATATTAGTGCTTTCAAATAGATTAATCACATCTAACATAAACGTTTTTGTTTATATAATATACGTGTATCTTATATGTGTATCATATATATATATATATATATATATATATATATATATATATATATATATATATATATATATATATATATATATATATATATATATATATATATATATATATATATATATATATATATATATATATATATATATGATACACGTATATTATATAAACAAAAACGTTTAAAAACTAATTAAATTAGCGAATTTTGCTAAAATAATAAACTAAATTTGCTAATTTAATAATTTCAAACTGTCTATTGTTAATTGTGTGCAGTACTACGAACAGAAAAATTAGTTTCAGTCTGCCAAACAACGCAATTTCAGTCTTTTGTCTTGTTTTTACTTTGTGTAGACAGTCAAATTCATTCCAACCCTTAATTTGACCATTCTGATGAAGTGAAGGCGAATCAGCATCAGATAATAGAAGAACAATACAGATCGTAAAGCTCTGAGACATTAAGCATCTCATACAAATCAGTTAACCCATTTGTATTGGCAAATGCCCTGCAAAACAAACGTAAAAACAAAGTGCTGACGCTAAATAATCGAGGTTTTACATGCATTTTGTTCTACATTCATTTCAGATAATGCTAGATCTGCCTCAGCAGAAAACAACCAGTCTGAAGCTCTACAGCGGGTCTAGCTGCTCGTTCTGTTGACAACGCTTTCAAGAAACCTGCCACCAGTAATTCATCCAGGGTCGACCGCTTCCACCCGCTTCTTCTGCAGAGCTAGTAGCCTCAGTCTTCAAAATATGCTAAGCCACAAAGTCTGAAATTCCACCTTAATTGTGGATTACGGTGTGGGAAAAGGAAGCAGAGAGGATTTAGATGGAAAGAGAGAGAAGACACTGTGAAGCCCTGGGCAGGAACGTATGCAAACATGGTGGATCCACGAAGCTGGCAGCTGCTTTGATAATATACAATATTTTGTTGGCTCGCTGCAAAACAAGACGGATCATGCAAAAACAAAACTCACCTGACATCCGTACTTACTCTGCTAATGCCTGATAGACTTTCATCGCGCACACACTCTTCGAAACCTCATTTCCCCACAATTATGTAACTCCCTCACACAGTTACGCACAAACACACACCCTTTGGGCTATTAACAAAACCTCTGCATGTTTGATCTTTGACACCTCAAATCTTGTTTTAACCGCTAAACGGCACAGCTGCAATCAATTAGTGGCTGCGCGCTACCTCCAGCTGATAGCGAGGAAATGCTCCTGTGCTTGGCAGGCGCTGCTCTCCCTCTGGTACGGGGTGGAGCGGGGCTCTAATGGGACCCAGCCGCCACACTCGCGCCTTCCCACAAGACTTCTGCTGTGTGTGTATTTGCAGCAGACATGAGGAGGAGAACGATCCGGCCCCAGCGTCTCACGGTGCTGACATTGTGACGGGGAGGTTGGTGCGATTCTGACAGCTGGCCCGGAGAGACTGCGGCAAAGGGAGAGCCGGACGATTAAACGTCTTAACTCAGACAACAGGGCCCGATTGCTAACGGATTTTCAGATATGATCTCTGTGAGCTTCAGCAATGGACAAGAGGCGGACAAGAGGTCTGGTTTGTTAGACAAGAAAGACATGGTAAGCAAGAATGCAAACACATGCTGCTTATGTGCAGTACTGTAAACAACCTCTAGGGGACCGTTTCAAATGTATGTGTGGATTTAACTACCAAATAGGCTTTATGCGAACGTCACATGAACAAACAGCAAAACTGGTCCCATCACATCCGCTTGTCGGAGAAAGTATTAATGGCAGTACTACGAACTGACTGCGATATCTATGGACTTTTTTTGCATTGTTGCCATTTTTTTCAATTTAAATATTTAAATGTTAGTGAAAAAAAGAAAAAAGAAAAAAAAAGTACCTACCTACAGAATGAAAGATAGATAGATGATAGATAGAATGATAGAAAAACATTAGAAAGAACGATCAACAAAACGATAGACAGAACAATAGACAAAAAATACAGATTGATAGACAAAAAAAATAGAACGATAGACAGAACGATGGACAAAATGTTAGAAAGAACAATAGACAGAACGATAGATAGAATCATAGACAAAATAGACAGAATTATAGACAAAACATTAGAAAGAACGATAGAAGGATAGACAGAGACAGAGCGTTAAACAAAAAAATTTACAAAAATAGACAGAACGATGGACAAAACATTAGAAAGACAGATAGCGATAGACAGAATCAAAGACAAACCATAGAGAGAACGATAGATAGAATGATAGACAAAACATTAGACAGAACGATAGATAGAATCAAAGACAAAACAATAGAGAGAACGGTAGACAGAACAATAGAAACAAAATAGACACAAAATTAGACAGAATGATGGACAAAACATTACAAAGAACGATAGACAGAACAATAGAAAGAGCGATAGATAGAACGATAGACAAAACAGTAGACAGAACGATAGATAGAATCAAAGACAAAACAATGGAGAGAACGATAGACAGAACAATAGACAAAAAATAGACACAAAAATAGCCAGAACGATGGACAAAACATTAGAAAGAGCGATAGACAGAACAATAGAAAGAGCGATAGATAGAACGATAGACAAAACAGTAGACAGAACGATAGATAGAATCAAAGACAAAACAATAGAGAGAACGATAGATAGAACGATAGACAAAACGATAGACAGAACAATAGACAAAAAATAGACAGAACGATGGACAAAACATTAGAAAGACCAATAGACAAAACAATAGACCAAAAATAGACAAGAAATAGACAGAACGATGGACAAAACATTCGAAAGAACGATAGACAAAACTAATAGAAAGAGCGATAGGTAGAACGATAGACAAAACAATAGATAGAACATTAGAAAGAACGATAGACAAAACGATAGACAAAACAATAGATAGAACGATAGATAGAACGATAGACAAAACAATAGACAGAACGATAGACAGAATGATAGATAGAACATTAGAAAGATAGAAAGATAGATAGAACATTAGAAAGATAGAACGATAGATAGAACGATAGACAAAACATTAGACAGAAGGATAGATAGAACGATAGATAATAGCATGCTCAGATGAAAGGCTGTTGAGAAGAAGTACTAGAGGAATCAGCAGGAAGGCTCTGCTCACATATGAAAGCTTTACAGCAGGGTTTAACTACATGCTGCAGTCGGTATGATCTCGACATGGCTGTGCTTTTTTATTATGAGAGTTAATGAGCAGTGGCGTAAAGCCTGAAGAGAGATCTTGGGGGCGGAGACACAGCGAGAATCCAGCGCTACCCTACCATCTCACAAGGGAGCCTCCTGATCCTCAACCCGGCCTGCACCACAGGATCCATCTTAGAACACAACTACTGCCGCATTCATCCACACAATCACCCCAGAGTCACGTCAGGACTGATCGGCCATTGTTCAGTCCTCAGTAGATGGAGTAACTTGTGTAGCCTAAGAACTGAGCTGGTAGGCTACCCAAAAAGGTTATATGTTCAAATCATGAGAGTGCATACAAACTAAACGGTACAGTTAGCATTCACAATGAAAACCAAGCATACGTCACTTTGGATCAAATTTAGTGCATCATTTGTATTGGACCACATGACCTGATGAGATCAGCTACATTTCATGAAGTGAGAGAGAAACATTCATTAAACAATTTATTATTGTGCACTGTTCCGACAGATTATTTCTGACCCTGTTCCAACTAATCACAGAACACTGCAATCTCTCATTTGAGGCACACATGTAACACCGTGTCCTAACTACACGTGACGCGATAAGATTCCAGCGACAAGCAACTTGTCTGTCCACACCAGACGCGACGCGACGCGACTACGAGATGCAACAAATCAATCAAAAACCACAGCCAATCAGAACAGCATATGGGCGGGCTCTCGATAATCATCTGCATCTCCATAAAGTTGGTCAGCAGTAGGAAGCATGAAGTGCTCTAAAACTTCCTGGTATACGGCTGCGTTGACCTTGGACCTCAGAAAACACAGTGGAACAACACCAGCAGATGACATGGCACCCCAAACCATCACTGACTGTGGAAACTTTACACTGGACCTCAACCAATGTGGATTTTGTGCCTCTCCTCTCTTCCGCCAGACTCTGGGACCCTGATTTCCAAAGGAAATGCAAAATTGACTTTCATCAGAGAACATAACTTTGGACCACTCAGCAGCAGTCCAGTCCTTTTTGTCTTTAGCCCAGGCGAGACGCTTCTGACGCTGTCTGTTGTTCAAGAGTGGCTTGACACAAGGAATGCGACAGCTGAAACCTATGTCTTGCATACGTCTGTGCGTAGTGGTTCTTGAAGCACTGACTCCAGCTGCAGTCCACTCTTTGGGCACAATGGGTTTTGTTTCACAATCCTCTCCAGGGTGTGGTTATCCCTATTGCTTGTACACTTTTTTCTACCACATATTTTCCTTCCCTTCGCCTGTCTATTAATGTGCTTGGACACAGAACTCTGTGAACAGCCAGCCTCTTTTGCAATGGCCTTTTGTGTCTTGCCCTCCTTGTTCAAGGTGTCAATGGTTGTCTTTTGGACAACTGTCAAGTCAGCAGTCTTCCCAATATCGGTTCTGTCTTTTGTTTTGTCTATCGTTCTTTCTAATGTTTAGTCTATCGTTCTATCTATCATTCTGATCGGTGTATATATATATATATATATATATATATATATATATATATATATATATATATATATATATATATATATATATATATATATATATATATATATATATATATATATATATATATATATATATATATAGAGAGAGAGAGAGAGAGAGAGAGAGAGAGAGAGAGAGATAGTTGCAAGGTGGGCAAGCACCACACTGCCTCCCCCGGCTTGCCTTCTTCCCATAGTGCATCCTGGTTCCATGTGTTCCCCAGGTAAGTGATGCACATGCATCTGACCATCCACGTGATGTAAAAGAAAACATGATTCATCAGACAAGGCCACCTTCTTCCATTGCTCCGTGGTCCAGTTCTGATGCTGAAATGCAGCCTCATACACACAAAAAAAATGATGCAATGCTGATATCTTTCTATCAGAACCATCATTAACTTCTTGAGCAATTTGAGCTACAGTAGCTCGTCTGTTTGATCAGACCACACAGCCCACCCTTCTCTCCCCACATGCATCAATGAGCCTTGGCTGCCCATTACCCTGTTGCTGGTTCACCACTGTTCCTTCCTTGGACCACTTTTGATAGATACTGACCACTGCAGACCGGGAACACCCCACAAGAGCTGCAGTTTTGATGATTATAATAAAAAAAATTTTTTTTTTTACTACAACTGTAATATATATTATATACACAGCCACAGTTAATTTAGCGGTTCCCAATATTATTATTATTATTATTATAATTATAGCACATATTTAGTTTTATATTAGTTCTTGCATTTTATTATATACTTGATTTTTCTTAGTTCTCAATAATATTCCTTATTTTGTTTTATTATTATATTGTTATTCATTATTATTATTATTATTATTATTATTATTATTATTATTATTATTATTATTATTATTAGTAGTAGTAGTAGTAGTAGTAGTAGTAGTAGTAGTAGTAGTAGTAGTAGTAGTAGTATTTTATAGCCATATTGATTTATAAAATCACAAAATAATGCAATGTAAACCTTAATTTTTTTTAAACGCAATTGAAATTTTTATTATTTTATTATATTTATGATTTAAATCGTAAATAGATTTTTTCCCCAAAATTGTGCAGACCTTAGAAGGATGAATAAATGGTTCATTTCTACAGGCCGTCTCCACACGATAACTCAAGTGAAATGCATGGAATTGGATGGATGTTAGTGCGATATCTCATGCAGGATGTAACAGCCCTGTACGTTCTTGTATGAAGACGTACACGCTACTAATTCATATTTATAGCATGAAAAGAGAAGCCTCTGTCATCCTACAGTCAGACAACTCAAGGATAGTCTGCCACACCAAAACAAAGAGCAGACAATTCGGCCTCGAAATGACAGGAAGGCCATGTGGGCACCCACCGCAATATTCTACATTTTTATTGCTTCGACTTCGCTGAGAGTTTGTCTCTTTCACTCTGTCTGAAAGTTAGCTCCGCTCCTCCGCCAGTGCAAAATGAACTATTTAACCTCTTCACAAAGCAGTCTATGCTTTTCTTTACCTTTCTTTAAAGGTTTTCGCCCTCTTTCTTTCTTTAATTTAGTGAATATTTTTAATGCGTTTTTTAAATAAAGTCAAACTTAATATTCATCCAGTGCTTATCACTGTTTCTTTGCAAAGCAGGCCATAAATATTAATGAGCAGTTTTGCGTGGACCTGAAAGAGTAGGCTACGCATCGTCTTTCTCTGTTAAGAAAGGGGGGTTTATCACAAATAAAAACCCCTGGGTAATTTTTCACAGAAATAATTGCCCTGCATGTGGTAAATGGTGTTATTTTCTGGTATTTAAAACTTTGGCAGGGCTCCCCATGTAATGATTTGCTGGCTGCGGAAAGCACTGGCATGTAGACAGAGTGAGCCGGGCCGAGCGCGCGTCAGAGTGGGAACCGCTAAACTAACTGTGGCCGTTCGGCTGGAAGGGTTCTGGAAAAAAAAAAACAGGAAAGCTGGTCTCCAGCAGTACTGCTCTACTGTGGATAGATCCATCTCACGGAAATGGAAGAGAAGTCATGAGGACACGTTCGAAGCTCTGAACTACAGCATACTCTCCATTTCTTGTTTGACAAAATGAAACGTGGATGCATAAGAGCAGAGGCTACACAAGCAGCTGAGGGAGTCCAAATATTCACAAGGACACTATGTGCTTTTCAAGTCAAAACTGACCATATGCACTTTCTTATTTTGAACGATCAATGCATGTTATTCCAAAGAAAACAAATATTCTTCATAATCTTGGGGTTCATACTTTTAAAATGTAAATTGAATATGACACATCGCATAGGAAAGTTAATTGGAATGACAGTTAGAATGTACACAGGCAATGCATTCTGGGAAATGAAGTGTTGGTTTTTCTGTCTGTCTGTCCGTCCGTCCGTCTGTCCGGTCTCTCTATCTATTGTTCTGTCTGTCTGTCTGTCTGTCTGTCTGTCTGTCTGTCTGTCTGTCTGTCTGTCTGTCTGTCTGTCTGTCTGTCTGTCTATTGTTCTGTCTGTCTGTCTGTCTGTCTGTCTATTGGTCTGTCTGTCTGTCTATCTATTGTTCTGTCTGTCTATCTATTGTTCTGTCTGTCTGTCTGTCTGTCTGTCTGTCTGTCTGTCTGTCTGTCTGTCTGTCTGTCTGTCTGTCTGTCTGTCTGTCTGTCTATCTATCTATCTATCTATCTATTTATTTATTGTTCTGTCTGTCTTTTTTCACAACTTGGAAGGAAGGCTTTTTTTGATGCACTTGTTTTACTTTTAGTTTAAAATTACATGTACTTCGTAACTTTGAAATTCTGATTCATCCTTGCATTCCAAATTCAATTAAAATGTAAGAACTTAATTAGAATTTAAAAGGCATTCTCAATTCAATTCAAAGAACAGTGCTCAACCCGTATGCAATCTAATAAATCCCAGATGGATAAAACAACGTTTTCCTGTTCTGTTACACCCAGAAATATATGTCACATTAGTCCAATTGGTTGCAAAAGCCATTTTTTTGTTCATTTAGATGTTCTCAGCGAAAGATAAGCTACAGTATTTCTCCTAGTGAACCAGCATTAGTGCTCCAGGAAGTGCAGATGAAGAGGAAGGTACAAGAACAGATGAGTGCATGCAAGCCTTTCACTCAGGTGGCCAGACTGATGCCAGGACGAGACTCATTACAACATTTGTCAGCAGTGCCGCTCTTGCTTGGATGGCGGACAAAACACGCAGCCCAAATCACGCATAGGAGCTCGGCTTGGCTGAAGGCCCTGATGAACATCAGGCACTCAGAGAGAGAGAGAGAAGGAGAGAGAGAGAGAGAGAGAGAGAGAGAGAGAGAGAGAGAGAGAGAGAGAGAGAGAGAGAGAGAGAGAGAGAGAGAGAGAGAGAGAGAGAGAGAGAGAGAGAGAGAGAGAGACATCCGATGACCTTGAGTGAATGTCACTGTAAAACGCAGAGGAAATTAATACAGGAGAACGCAGAGCCAAAGAAGCTGGTGGAAAGACTGCGGACCGGTCCACACGGCTAATGACGGCCACACTCAGGTCCTGAGCTTCTCTTTCATCATGCGCCGCTCGAATTAAAGCAAATGTGATTCTAATCGCAATTAGTCTGCAAGTATTAAAATTTCGCCCCGTCCGTCCTCCAATCTACACATTCGGTCAAACCGCCAATTTGCTCTTGATTGAAGATCGCGATCTCGAGTCACGGCGAAGCACTTATGTTAGGCAAACACTGATTCAGCCACAAACCACCCCAAACTCTGGAAATCAGATGATTAGAGCGTGTTGGCTCCGAGGGGTCTCTCGGTGGAGCTTTATCTTGCTGACCCTGCTGATTTTCATTAAAGATATCAGTAAAATTGTTGTTTTGAAATGAAAAGTCCAAGTGCTTGGCACAGAGTTCTAGTTTAATTTTCCTGTTGTTTTGGAAGCTTCCAGGGAAAACAAGAGTGTTGACGGGTGAGACGGGCTCCTGTTATCAGGTGACACAGGGCGCTGGGAGGAAAGTGGCGAGCGCACTTCTAAACGTGACTGAAACTACAGCATTTCCAGTAGACTACAGTGTTATCACTAAACCATTGTTTATGTTGTGTGCCATTCCGAAGCGCTAGTTTACAGAAGATCGCTAAAGAAAAAAATGAGTAGGTGATTTCAGATGATTTTTAGATACAGCAACTGCTGGCTATTTGACAAAATTCGGCTTTATGCAAATGAGCAGGACATCAGTGATAGGGCATTCAAGTAGGGACAACCTGTTAGTAACCAACAGTACAGCAGCTTGGCCACATTTACTGGCTTATTCGCTGTCAGTGTGAACAACTATTTTATATCTTATGCTAAACAAAAAGGATTTTGGGGATGGAATTTGGTGCACAAATTAAGAGAAATATTCAACACACATTTTGCTTAATCAGAATCAATAACTATAAATATCATATCAACATAAAAGCACACTGCAACTAACTAACATAGAAACACAAAGGTAGGGTTGGGAATCGTGAGAAATTTTCCGGTTCCGGTTCCGGTTCCGGTTCCGCCTAACGATTCCGGTTCCGATTCCGGTTCCATTAAAAGTATTAAACAAATAGTGGTAAAGGAAAAAGGCACAATACGCAACTCAAACAATCCATTTTGTGTTTATTACTTGCTCTAAAATTTATTTACAGGTTGGCAATGTCAAAAAAGTCCTGTACTGTACATATATTACAGTTTTAATTAAGCCATTCTTGCAACACATTTTTTTTCAAATGAATTTTGTTTCACCTCTGAAATTGTCTTATTACATTTTATCTCTCTGTCTCTGAATAAAACCAAGTTATAAATTATATTTATTAGTTATATTTATTAATTAGTTATATATTAATTTAATAGTAATTCAGTTATTCAGTGAACTTGTAAATAATAAATTGCAATTCAGCATTACAAAGGTAATTGTGCCTAAACGCTCACCTAAACCATGGTGACTCAACGGTTGACAAATATATATATATATATATATATATATATATATATATATATATATATATATATATATATATATATATATATATATATATATATATATATATGTCCTTTCACTATAAATCTGGTATAAGCCCTGTGGCACTCTGTGCTGTAGCAAATGTTTTGTCAAATTGCTAGTGCAGCCTTTGCATGTTATTAACTTTTCACGTGTTACATTTTGCTTCATTATCATTCATTCTTTGGAAATGAATCCATACTTGTGACTTTCTCTTCGCTATGCTGGTGGTCAACGAGAAAATATGTGACGCAAAACCGTAAATGTGTAGCGCGAGGGCTTTCAGTGCTGAACTGCGTTTCACTCCTGGAAGCGGCAGGCAACGTAATTAATATTCATGATGAGGTGAGCCAGGGTTGCCAGGTTTTCCCAACAAAACCCGCGCAATTGCACAATCGTTTCAACCCGCGGACATGAAACACAGCCCGCGGCAACAGTGGAAAACGGGAAAGCGGGAAAATCACGGAGTTGGCAACACTGGCTGTCACTCGCTATGAAAGGATACGCTTCCAGCGCTTCGCACACACATTGCACCAGAACCGTTTTCGGAACCGAAACTTAGCAATTTCGCGCGGTTCTGGTATTTTTCACAAATCAGTTTCGGTTCTGCATAAGAACCGGTTCTCGGTTCCCAACCCTACACAAAGGCAAACATTTTTTATTAATTATAAAATAAAATGTATGGTCCCACTTTATATTCGGTGACCTTAACTACTATGTACTTACATCAAAAAATAAGTACTTATTGTGTTCATATTGTATGGCAAAACACTTTTTCTGATATTGAGGTGAGATACCGGTAAAGTTAGGGACAGGTGTGGTGGTATGGGTCAGTTTAAAGGTAGGGTTAGGTGTAAGGGAAGTGTCAACAGTGTAATTATGAATGTAATTACAGATATTAATAATGACTGGTGTTATTCATTTTTAAAATTCAAGTGGACCCACTTTATATTAGGTGGCCTTAACTACTATGTACTAACATTTTAATTAATCATTTGATACAATGCACTTATTGTGTACATACATGTTTTTACATTGTACTTAATTTTTTTTAATTACCCACATGTAATTACATCTGTAATTCATTTCTGTAGTTACATTAATAATTAAACTTTTGACACTTCCCTTACACCTAACTCTACCCTTAAACTTACCCATACCACCACACCTGTCCCTAACTCTACCCATACCCCACCTCAACATCAGCAATAGTGTTTTTCAATACAATATGAACACAATATTTTTGATATTTTTGATGTAACTACATAGTAGTTAAGGCCATTTTATTCAAGTAAAATGCAAAACCATGTATGTATACAATAAGTGCATGAAAAGTAGTTAAATAGTAGTAAAAAGGTAGTTTTTGCTTATACAATGAAAAGCAACGAGTTCCAAAATGTATTTTCATTCTATGAACCACTTTTTTTTTTTTTTAGATATCTTCTCATACGTACCACAAATCACACGCATTTTGAAGCATATCTCCGATTCCACATTGTTATTTGCATTTGTAATGAACGCCCTCCTCTGTTAAAAACAGTCAGGACTTCAGTAGCTGAACTTCAGAATCACCCGCAGATATTCAACAATACGCCCTTGTAATTCTTTACACTGACCTCTTAGACATCTCATCTCTCTTGTTCTTACATCCTCGTATGAGACTTAGGTAAATTAAACTTGAAGGGATCCGAAGCCATCCATTGATAATGACAGGCAAATTGTACTTTGACCAGGAATCGGACACATGCATTCAACTGTCTGCGGCCGCAGATACGAGCAGCAAATTTCAGCGTGCAGTAATGTACATACTAATTAGCGGAGAGGCAGCGGAATCCTGGCTAGCATGTTAAATCTGCTACATGACAGAATAATTTGACTCCTTAAAAGGATTATGCAAATTAGCACTCATCACAGCATAGGAAGACTGAAAAAAGGTGACAGATAATTTATACATAATACACCTTCCCTGGATATCTGCAGGCAATGCACCTGGGCAATAGGCGCTTCCATCGACAGCAAACCTTAAAAGAATGTTTACCTGTCAAAAAATGCTGCTTAATACACAATAAAATATGTCAAGTCGCTCAAAAATTTCAGTTAACATTTCAGTTTAAATGTAAAAAAAAAACAAAAAATAAACTAATAACAATTATTAATGTTGGCATAAATTAATCTCTGTATATATCTCTGAGATGACAAGGGACATTTTCTCATGAGAAAAATCTGAAAAGCAGAAGATACTCAAAGTCTGTATTTTATCCCACTAAGGCCTCAGAGAAACATTTGAGCAAGTAAAGAGATGTCAATTGTGATATGCAAAGAAAAAAACGTGGTTCTTTTGTTGTTTTATGCAAGATCACAGGACCCATCGTGCAGATCTGAGCCATTTCATGGTCCAGGGTGAAGAATCCACATGCTGTCTGAAGTTTCACAGCCCTACAGAACCGCGTCAGCTCCCATTAAAGAATCCGTTCTTCCTTCTGACGCGCATTACCTCAAATTTTAACATACTCATCAAGATTTATATAATTTGTTACAAGTAAGTCAAATCTATACAAAGAAAACCGCAAGTTATGGTTAGAGGCAGGGTAGTAAATTGTTCCATTTTTGCAGGTAATCTAAATGCAAACTAGAAGCAACTTATCATGAGAATGGATTTCCCACCATCTGGTCAAATAACAGGGGATTTGTCTAGTGGCAAGCAAAGAATAGAATGATGGGAGAAAGATTAGCAAGCAAGTCCTACAGTTGGCTAAAATGTATTTTGTGCAAACAAGAACAGATGACGCCTTAACAATTACACCTGTCAAAAACTCCAGAAAGCAATCCATCTCTCGGCAGCTCGGCTGAAAGCGGGGTACTTCATAGCAAAATGATTTTTTTAAACAATTGTCGGCAAACATTTTGATACATGACAAGCTGGGAAGTCGCATTTTACTTTCATGCGTAACCAAATGCAACCTGGGCTCTGCCACTCAGTGATAAGTACGACAAATGCAAAGCACCCGTAAGGGGATGATGCTTGTGCGTGAGTTTTTTTTTTTTTTTTGCTAACAAAGCGTGCAGTTTACTCGCCTTGGATGTATTTTCAGGATCAAAGCCAAAGAGCTTTGCTGTCGCCTCTGTTACCAATGGCCTTTTGGCCTGTGAAAGGCTTCCTTTATGTGAGATTTCAACCGCTACCGGCCACAATCAAAGAGCAACTGTTAACTATTTATCTTGTCCATCTCTGTTGGGAAAGAGATCTCCTTTTCACAATGTTATGTTGGCAAGTAAAACTGTAAAGAATTGCATGAAGTGACTTTGATTTGTGGTACTCTCTCCATGCAGGCTCACGCAGCTGAGGGTTTTGAATCATATTGAAACATTTAGCTTAATCAGAATCAGTAAGAGCCTGAAACCATACTAAGACTCAGTCACCCATTCAAAGACTTTTGTACCAAATGGTTTTAGATTCAATAAGATACTAAAAAAATGATATATAAAATGTTAAATTGTATTGCATTTATATTTATATATATATATATATATATATATATATATATATATATATATATATATATATATATATATATATATATATACTGTATATAAATTATATATAAATTACTGTATATAAATTTTTAAATCACGATTAATTGCAATTTTAAGGGTGATTCTCACAAAAACAAAAAAAGTATTTTCTGCCAGCTTTCAAGTTAAATTTAGATGTCTGTCCAAAAAAGGACATTTGGAGACTCCAAAAGGACACCAAATAATCAAATGATGTGAGGAGTCCATTAGGGGAGTAACAATACCCTCATGGTCACGATTCGATACATATCACAATACTGAACTAACGATATGATATTATTGCGATACTCCAAGACAGATGGTAAAAGGTTAGTAAAATAAACTGTTAATTAAAATGCTAAATGTATTAATTAATAGGCTTGGACTTGGTGCTGGTACAATGCACAGGACAATGGTGACACAAAAATAAAAATATTCATGATAATACAGAATTATTTTAGATGAATATGACTAGATATATATAAAATAAATGATTCTTCATGCTCCCTCCCAACCATTCTTTCACAGTTTGAGCCTGATGAATCTTACAATTGTCATCCTGGAATATGGCCATGATGTGTCTTCCTACATGGTTGTTTAAGAAGCTATACACTCCATCAAGCAGGGTTAGAAGAACTGTTGCCAAACATATAACATGCTAGAAACATAAAAATGACTGCAAAAATGATCCAATCATAGACTCTTAAGCATTTGCCAATTTAAATCCAAACAGCAACTTTTTTGGGCCGGGCAGTGTATATAGTACTGACACTAAAACTCTGTAAACGTGATTTTTGTTTTTCATTTTGGGTGAACTATACACAAAACTGTCACTATCCACGATACATATTGTTGTGTTTTTGTATTGCGATATATTGTGACACGATATATTGTTACGCCCCTAGAGTCCATATAATTCATACATTTATGCAAACCAAAGCACCCATAAAAAAGGAAAACATTACAGAAAAAAAACTATATAGTTTGTTTTAGAGCCCGACCGATAAAGGATTTTTAAGGCCGATACCGATACAAATATTTGGTGATTTAAAAATCCGATATTCCGATATATCGGCCGATATATTATATATATATATATATAGAAACACGTAAAAAACGTAAACAGATTTTCCTTATTTGTAGTTATTCATGATCCCTCAGCCTCTCTAATATAATATGATCATGCAGTTTAAAAATAAACTTGTTGGTTTTATTGTTACAACAGAACAGAGGAGCATAAAAATATATTAAAGTTCTGATAAATAAAATGTATAAAAATATAAAACTTAAAGTCCTTTGGACGAAAACACAATAACAAAAACAAAACAAAAAATCTATATAGGGTTAGGGTTAGGGTAAGTTCTATAAGTTCTGATAAATAACAACAGCAAAATATAAACTATATACAGTATAAATATGAGCTACCTTATAATTACAATGTCAACTTGCTTATCCCTTTACATGCACTCTTTTAATTCTATCCATCAAGCTACAACAAACCATTTTCAATCATCATTTGCTGCCTGCCTTCTAAAATCTACTAACGTTACTGATGATGCAGTAAATCCGTCATTTGACTGGCTAATGCTGCGTCTGAACGAAGTCAGCAACGCACTTTCGTTCACTCCAAGTGCCTAACTTACAATGCAGGGACTGGAACTATAAATATACTAGTTATAAATACAGTAATCATTACTTTATGTAGGCAGAAAAAGTTTGTTGTGATTTCCAAGCGCATTAATGTTAGCGGTCTTCCACTGATAGCCATGGCATTAGCTAGCTTTGTGGTTAGCTCAAGTCTAGCTTTAGAAATGGACTGCAAAAGTATAGTAAAACATACTTTTTTCAAAATAACGGGCAGGGGAGAGATGATACGTCTCATGCTGTCAAACTGTCACGCTATTAAAGAATCTTATTCAGTCACTTTGTCAGAGTTAAACTGACAGTCAGTCAACTATACTAGAACAACCTAAAGTAAGCTAATTCTGTTTCACTCTTGGCTTACATGTAACAGCAAAACTGGACTTGGCAGTCACGAATTTTGTAATGCTTATTTGAGTTAAGAGAACTGATGGGGATGTTCTTTTAATTGTTATTCAAGCATTGTATGTCTCGTGAGTCGTGACAGTTGCTTGCCACCTTACCATGCACTTCACGGATGATCTGGTGTTGTGAATGTTCGAGGCGCGCAGCATGACTCAGCTCAGCTGGATCAGCTGTGTTGCCAATCTGCACGTTGTAGAGTGCCCTCTGGTGGACAAACTATGAAACGCCAACACTCATAATGTGGTTGAGCGGTGTTTGTCCGTTTTATCATTTATCGGCCATCATAAATGCCGATACCGATAGTTTGGAAAATGCCTAATATCGGCCCGCCGATATATCGGTCGGGCTCTAGTTTGTGTACAGTGCAACAGCAAAGACAGTGCAACAGCAAAGAGCTTGTTTACATTTTAGACAAGTCAAGTTGTGATACCGAACAGGACCACATGGAAATGCCAAAAAAGGCTGCATATACTACAGTACATGGACACATTCAGAATTACTAAACAAATCAAAATATTATCCTGAATGTGTGTGGAAACAATGTGAATGTACTGAAATGTGTCTGCGCATAAATACAATCCGACGAGAGTGCACATACGGTTTGTTTGCGCATCAATATAACGGACTCATGCGTGCTTACTGTACAACTCCTGTAAGTCACCGCAATCGTCTTTAACTTGATTGCAAACCTCATCCATCAAAACTTTACTAGAGGTGCTGGTTTGATTTACTCAGCGGAGAAACAGTTTGCGTATCATCTGGCCATATAGCGGTGTTGATGTTCAGTCTGTATTTCACACAGCGCGATGTGTGAGGGCTCGCTCTCTTCAGAAACAATCACAGAATATGACATATCTCGTGTTTTAAAGAGAAAAACACTGGAATGAATGAGTCTCCATTCTCTCTGCCATCTCTGCTCAGCCTGGTTTTATTTAGATTAGTGCTGTTTTGGACTGGTTGTTTGAATGCATTCGCTTACTGAATGAATCACTGGACTGAAAATGTTCCTGTAGATTAGCAGCTTAAAATGATCTGATCACAAACAAGAGAAGCGAAATCGGGTTAAAGGGTTAGAATAGAAGTTTCCGCCTAACAGGGTGCGCCATTGTAGATGCTCTGTGTGATAAACTCCCGACTCCCAAGATCATCTTAATGAGTAACGTAAATTACGTACATTTCACGTGCTTCAGTACCTTATTTGTGTAAAATCATAACGTATAATATTGAATGTGTTATATATATATATATATAAAACATAGAACGTAAGACACAACTGGAGCTGCAAAAAAGCAAAAAAGAAAATGCATGTCGGCCCTGCCAGAAACCTTTAAACAAGTAAACATAATTACTTTCCACTCCATGCTTTGGGTTTCAGCCACATTTGCACGTTGTCTTAGCTGTGTTAGAAGGCTAGAGGACAGGGGAAATTGATTTGCTGTATGAAGGTGAATAAAGACAGAATGTCATGTTAGCTGATGGATATATATCTTGAGGCTCAGTGTATATATCTGCAAAATAAATGAGCAGGTTTTTTGGTGTGAAGTTCTGGAGAAATGCCAGTGGTGGGCTGGAAAAACGCAGCATTGCATCTGGAAGGAAAAAACATTGATGTGTTTCTATTTTTGAGCCAAAAGCAGTGTGGAAAATGTTTTATAAAATCTCTCTGTTATGAAACATCATTAATTTAGAGCTGGAAGACTCGGGCGTTCTAATGATGCCTAATGAGCGAATCGCACTTTAACCTGTAGGATTATGACCTTTGACCTTTTCAGTTTGCTTCCACACTTTCAAAGCATTGTGTGTAAACAAAACATTTAAACTGCAGCTACACAAGAAAAATCTCCCATTGATTAATTCAAGCGACTTTCTGGTAATTATCTCTATTTAATTCTAATGTTGTTGAGCCTAAAGCAGTTCTTTGGGGGTGTCATTTACTACAGTGCCCTGACATCATTTGGATATGGTTAAATCAGTGATGAGAATTGCAGATGCTTTATCTTAATTTAGCTCACATGTTAAGTCATTTACTATATTTGACTATTTAATTAAATCATTTCCCACCATTTCCCTCCAAGTCTCAAATATGAACAATAACACATTGTTTAACCCTATGGTGGTCTTTGGTTCTTTTGACTGAATTTTTTTTTTTTTTTTTTTTGTATGAACGATTGCACTTTCAAAAAAATCATGGACATGATTTGAAACGGTTAAATGATCCAATAAAAAGTCACAAGTCACACTTGTACTCTTCGAGGACAATAATGACCGCCATAAAAATGAATGAAATAATACAGATCTATTTTTTTTACCATCTACAAATTTGCCACAGTGCAGAAAAAAGCACACATCAATGAAGGTAATAATAAAAAATTGTAAGGATAAATTAATTTTATTGTAACAATTGTGGAAACATATGGATTATTGCATAAATATTTGCATTAAAATATTATTCAACAAAAATATTTTACCTTGATTTTACTGGGGGAAAAAAGTCACATTTGAGGTGTTTGGCCACTTTTTACAGGTATGAGGGTACGTTTAACGATGTACTAAAAATGGAAACGTTTTTTCGTGTAAAGACAACAATGTTGTCAAAGTGATCCTCATTCACATGGAATGAAAACGACTAAAAACGCTGTTATGCTGCCAGGCCAGTAGATGGCGATGTCACTTTGTAAAGAAACACTACACGCTTATAGACTGAACACTTCATACGCATGCGCATTACTTCACAGTTTTGGCAAATTTGCGTTTTTTATGATAAAGTTTACAAAAACCGGCAAGACGCCATTGTCATGTAAATGAATGGCCAAAACGCATACAACGTTTTCAGTTTTTAGTTGAAAACGGAGTTGTGTAAACGGACCCTCAGTGTGACCCCCAAACAAGGAGCACTAGAGGGTTATTACGTGCATTCATAAGAATTAAATCAAAGACATAGAGATATCTGCAATAGAATAACATGCATACTATCCTTCAGATCAAGGATGCCCAAACCGCTCATCTCATTTAACTTCATGTGGTGACATTTTTATGATAATATATACACAAGGACAGCACCTATCTACAATTACGTTCCTATACATTGTACTTCTTTAGATCAAATCATGCAAAAAAGCAATATGTTTCAGATGCTGACAAAATCAATGAAAATGCTTCCTTTCCTACAACCGCGATACTGAGTGTTCAAGTTTCTCCTATTCGTTTTAGAGTGGATTGACGACGACTCCTTGTTCTGTCTCTGATATGGCATCTTTCTCTGACTAACGTCTATTGCCGAACTGACCGAACGAATGCCCTGGTTAATATAGTGGAAAATAGGGACATTACCCCTTTAAGAAGAGCAGCTATCATGCAGCCGTGCCCTTCAGAATTTTACAGCTGGCATCTCAGGGCCTGCTCCATTTCATCTACAAGCTGTATATATAACAACCCATTTGCCGATGTGCATTCGTAGCGGATGGAGCATTGGGCCGGAGCCAGCCAGGCCTGTCAGAAGTGCTTATTTACAGGGGCAAGAGCTCAAGAGCGGAGCTCACACAATGATCAATAATGAAAGGAATTCGTCCTTTCATGTAATGCATGATTATAACCAAAGCCAAGGTGAACAGCTCACTCAAAGTAAGAGCAGAGGCACCTTTTCCACGTCAATGCAGGCTTGTTTTATTCGCAGGCCCCGCTGTTCAAACCAATTGCGGTCTGACGGGAGAGCGGCAATCAGGGTCAGAGCGCAGGTCAGGGGGAAAGATATAGTGTATCGATTTCTCCACGGGAGCGGAACCGGGCCGTGGCGGAGCTCCATGTGGCAGGGGGTGGGGTGGAGAAGTCGGCGGCTCGGCCTTCATTTCAATCAAAAACGGAGGGGTCAGGGGTCAAGCCTGTTCCACTCCCCATCATGATGAATTGGGCCGCGGCGAGTTCAAGCGGGTGACCCGCGGCTGCAGAGCTCGGAGTACGGGACATAAGAACATAGATTACACCAGAGGTAAACATGTCACCCGCTTCTATTAAATCAAGGGAAATAATCATACCAAACGCTGCTCTATGCTGTTTCCTTCCAACAACTAATGGTAATAAAAGGGACTTAAATGCTTCTAAACAATGTCACAAGGCCCCACAGCCTTTAACTAGACAGAAATGCTCTTTTGATTTAATACATTTTCCCAGCAGAATCACAAAATCAGCACAATAACTGTGGTAAATAAGATGTCACGTTTATATGGATCCTGCTTCTACATCCAAATTTCTCCCTTGTATTAAAAACCGACCTGCCATGTTGTTATTTCAATACATCCTCACACCTGTCTCCAAACAAAGTTAGCAAAATACCATCCCTCGGGCCATTTTTTGGTTCTTTTTGCTTGCATTGTGAAGGCTGTGTTGTTGCATGCATCACAAAATGCTGCAAAAAGTGACTTGGACACATGCCTGTTGTCTATAATCAGACTAACATTTGGTTCCACTTTATTTTGATAGTCCACAATAGATATTCTACTTTGCAACTACATGTGAGCTAACTCTCATTAGAGTATTAGTAGACTGTTAGGTTAGGGGTGTGGGGCGTCGATATCGCCCGGGGGTCAACGTCAACGCTTCTTCTATTTTACTTTGAGAAGTACTACAGCGTTTGACTGAATTATGGGTTCCGTTGCTTCGCGTCACTGGCATTGCTCGCTAGCCTGACAAGCCAGACCCACATCAAGATGTTGGGTCTGGAAACTCACCATTGACAGGGCTCAATCTGAGGGGCGGGATAAACGGTTGTCTTTCAAATTCCCTCGGCACGCAATTGGATAGCGCCATGAGCGCCACAACCAACCAGAGCAAAGAAGAAGGTCAAGCCGAGCTAACGTTAGTTGATAGACTTTCGCCGTATCCGGTAGGCAAAACTTTGAACATATCTTCTTTTCTTAAGAATGACTTCAGTGCCGTTCTTTGTTCTTTTCTCAAAGAAAAGCTTAACTCAAAGTGTTCCAGAGTAGCGGCCAAAGCCGATTCAAAAGACCGCTGTTCGCCAGCTTGTTTGTTTACGAGTAGCAAGCAAAACCTCCGCAACTCTGCCGTGACGTGCCGTCATTATGTTAAGCCCGCCCACCGACTCTACACACGCTGTGATTGGCCTGACCAGAGTTTGATTTTTCCAGCTCTCAGGTTTACCGAGAGTTGCTAGACTACACTCGCGGCAAAATACATTTCTTTTCAAAAAGAAGTTGAAAAGTTTTCAACTTTAAGCGCCAACGCAGGTATCAGCCAATCAGATCGCCTATGCAAATGCCCTAGCACAGATGCTAGCCAATTGCGTTCATGCAACACTGGCAAATTAATATTGGCTATTGTCAGTGACAACAGCTTCAGAAACGCCATCCGTCAAGCGTTGACGCCCCGTGTGAATGGTGTTAAAGCTACACTATGTAACTTTTCCATCCACTAGAGGTCGCCTGTTCAAAACAAAGGTGTAGTTTGATGACGCCACGTTTGAGCGCAGAATCTTGGGACATGTGGTCTTCACCTCACAGCCGGTGGAAAACAGTCAGGATAGGACTCGGGCAGAAATCATGTTCATGGATGTGATTATTAACATTACTGTAGTCTGAAGCAGAGCAGGACCGAGTGTTGTGGAGCTGAGCAAGGCCGCAGGAGCGATTGAAGAGCGGGACTGTTATTATGGCATAGTCGCCTTTTCCAGTCATGAGTGAGGTAACGCAACTCTGTTTATCGTATTAGATATATCTAAGTGTGTTGAAAAGGAAGTTATGACGTTCGCTCGGCAGCTGCTATGACACTTGTTCACACTGCAGTGAGAGTAAAGTGTTTCACTGAATAAAACCAGAAACCGAGGGTGACGAAGATATGACACAATCGACAGGCGACTCCCTCACACGCATAGCTCACACGTCCCGGTTCCTCGGTTAAAATAGCAATTTCTCACGATTTACAAATAGTTGGAAACATTTGGGATATTCTAAGTACTCAACTGAACAAAATATCTAACACTAGCCTAGTGGTTTCTGGATATTTTACTGCAAAAATCCTACATAGTTCACCTTTAAGCCTTGTTTATACCTCGCCTGTCTCCGCAGCGCGAGCATCCGCTGACTGCGTGCTCCTGCCAAAACGGACGAGGCGTTTATACTTGATGCGCTCGCCGTAGTGCTATTCTTTGAAACGACAGAGGGCGACTCGGAGTAATTGTTCTATAAACCATCAGGAAACAACGGTGATTAGAAGCAAAAGAATGTACACAGGTGACGATATTTATTTGAGAAAAAAAAACCCACACTACAAAAGAATCGTGTAAAACTCAGTAAACCTAGATATTATTACTTGTGACATGAAAACAAAATGTATGCACACATGTATACAACTAAATTACCGATCTCTTAAATATTTCCTAATTTCACTAAACATTTTCATTTAGTTTTGTGAATTTTTTTTAAATTAAACTTTAATCCATAAAAGGGCTTTTTTATGCTTTTGTAGGCTCATTTTGTAAATATAAGCAACTAATTTGTATGTGCAAACTGGGTGCCGGTGTGATGAGACGTCATGCTCGGCTAGATTCGCCTAGAACTCGTTCATCTTCGGATGCGGAACCGCGCAAAAAGTTGAAAAAAAATGTGCTGCACACCGCCACACGAAATGGGGTCTCGCGCACTCAACGCACACTGCCGCCCACTCCGCGTTGACGTCATTTTTGCCGCACGCACCCTCACGCTCATGCGGACGCGTCGAGTATAAACAAGGCTTTAGTATTCAGTTTAGTAAAATATGTCGACAAGTATTTGCAAAGTCATTTACAGTAAGTAGAATGATTCTTGGAAAACATCAAAATGAAGTGTTAGCAGATATGAAAGGTAGGGTAGGTAAGAATGATCTAAAACACTTTTGTCCAAATTTGTTTAAACTTTCTTTATATGTCAATACATAATTAAAATCTAAGTACTCAGAAAAAGAGAGTATAAAAATCGAGTGACTCTAGACTTTTTAATCTGCAATAAACACCGCTCATTATTTTCGTTCGGGCCGAAACATGTGATTGGCTTGGGCGACTGTCACTCTCTCTCGCTACCATGGCTACCACCGCTTTTGCTACAGGATCTGCCCACATGCGCGCGCTCCAGTGTTGCCAAGTCGGGCTACTTCAACATTGTTGCCGCGGGCTGTTTTTCATGTCCGCGGGTTGAAGCGATCCCAATTATGTGATATTTTGCCCCGGGATTTGCGAATTTTAGCCGGCAGCCCTACCAAAAAGACACATATTTTACCCCCCAAACGCGATTTTTACCGGAGAAACACGATTGGGCTTGTTTTGGGCTAGTTTTGAGTAGCAATTGGGCGGATTTTGTTGTGAAGACCTGGCAACCCTGGCGCACCCGTTTGATTTGAGTTCAAGAGGCTGTATTTCTGCTGGACAGGTAATCTTTCATTTTGATTATACATTTTTTTGGTTTATGTTTTCACGAAGCATGTCTCACTAGCACACGTGACGTAGCTGCCTAATATAGCTAACATAACATTACTTAGCATAAAGTTACAATGTTATACACGTAGCGAGCCATTAGTAGAGATGATAAATACTCAATATGCTTAGCTCAAGTTGATCGCTGTCGTGTTGAATTTCGCAAAATGTAACTTTAGATAACAAAATGCATGAGTAAAAGCTAGTACACCGCATCCAGGAACTTTTTTTAGAACTAAGTTAGCTTTAGCTACTACCCTCTGTCTAAACTCTTTTACCATGTTCACCGGGAACTTTACCTGCACGTTTATTTCGGCCCTTGGTTTGTTTTTATATACTCTACCAATGTTTATGTTGATGTTTTTATCTTGTATCTGTGTGTGTCGTAGACACTGTGTTGTGTGTGTATTTTAAACTTTACCAGTATCGTTATTCTAGCTTGATAGTGAGTACTAAAAGACATCTTATTTGTTTATATTCATAATGATAAAGTTAGATTTTTTATTACCTATGATTCTGACATGATGTCACTACATGCACTTCTTCTCCGCTCGCCTCAGGTAAATAATGCGTCTTTCAGCTGAGCTGAGCGGTCAGCGTAGCGCGTTCATGTGTTTTGGGGGCGTGGCTTTGGAAAGAGCCCAGAAGGGAGAAGGTGGAGTGAATGGAAATAATGAGCTGTCTTTAAAACAGTCGTGAGAGGTCTACAGACACTCAATTTTTATACTTTCTTTTTCTGAGTACTTACATTTTAATTATGTATTGATATATAAAGAAAGTTTAAACAAATTTGGAAAAAAGTTTTTTTAACCAAATCCTACCTACCCTACCTTTAAGCAGACAATCAACTAAAACTCTGACTGGTAGTTGACATGTAGTTGTAAAGTTACTTATAGTAAGTAGTAGAATGTCTAAAGTGGACAATTGAAATAAAGTGTTACCTACAATTATAATATTCTACAGAAATTATTCCAAATGTGACCTTATTAGTAAACAGAAAATGCTGTTCATATTGAATGTGCTGTGGGTTTTATGTATAATTTTAAACAAATTGCATGCATATTTTATTGATTGCATATTTTATAAATTGCATGCATATTTTATTGCATGCATATATGCCAAAGTGTGAAAATAATATCAGCCAAAATTGTAATATCGGTGCATCCTTAACACGGCATATGATGATTTAATAAGCACATAAGGAAGGGCTTTACATGAGTTAAAAAAAAATCTAGGTGTGTCAATCAGGCTTTGTTAGACTATTTATGACCTTTCCTCAATGAAAGAACACAGTTTGAGGCTAGAAAGTAGAAACACACTTTTTGCAAGCAGTCAAACGCAGTCACGAATGCTTAGTTAGCACACTGCAACCTTCCAGTCTTGCTTAAATAGCACTGACGCATTTCAGGACGCAACAGCATGTGAAATTGAACTTCTGTAGCTAGAAGCATCTGTGCTCGCTTGCTTGCGTAGTGTATGTTTCAGGTCTAAGGCCTTATGTGTTGTTGGCTTATTAAGCATAATCAGTGTGACACTGTGCATGTAAACACACTCACTGCATTTCACACTGAAGTATTGTCAATAGTCGCATAAATACCTGTAACCATGGTCGATATCTTCAGCTAATGGCGTATTACAAGATCTCATCAAGGAGGGAAGGTGGTCTTATTATCATATTGCTGTTGTTCTCTTTCCACGCTAGCTATTAATAAAGATGACAACGTTGTTGAGGCTCACTGAGAGCTCCAATCTCACCTAAGACGTGTTCTACAGTATTATGAAAAGTTTGTGTAAAATTACACAGTGGACTGAACTCATGATTCAGATGACAAATGCCAACAGTCTGAGGGTCTTCCCCATCAGCCGCCTGAGAGAGATGTTTGCATTGTCTGCCCGTAATTACCCAGCATGCAATATTCAGTCAGGACGCCCGCAGACCCTGACAGATTATGCAGCGGTGTGTGGGATCCAGCGTCTCACTGAGTGGGTGAATGAGGTCTGACTTCACATTTTTATTTGTTCTCTGTGCTTTAACCTCATTTACAATAAGAGAAGGAGGTCAGGGGCCGTATTACACCATATCAACATATGCTTGATAGCATATGCAGCGGCGCTAGTCTATTTCTGGAAGTCTGCTGCACTGCTTCTGGAGACCGGCTGCACAGAACAAGGATTCCTACTGGTTTTCTTTCTTCACAATTCAACTGGCCAATAAATATTTGAACATTAAGGCTACAGTGTATTGTATTAAAGCCAAGAATATCAAATTGGACTTATTGTGCATGATTCATACAAGCACATTATTTTGGTGTGGTGTGAAGAAGGGCGGTGGAGCGAATGAGCGACTTTCCCTTGGTTGTTTGTATATTTTTTGATTAACTTTACGCTCAATATTTGCCGGTTCCCGCCTCCTCCTTCCCTGAACTGCGAACTTTGTTACATCAGCTTATGTTCTTCCGATGAAACCCAAATTACCAATGAACTTACATGATAGTCATTTGTGAAGGATAAAAAAAAAATGTATGCAATTTTCCTTCAAAAAGAGCTTATTATATTCCCTATACAAATGTCCAAGACCTTTCCATGACCTTTCAGATTTTTATTAATTTTTATGACTTTAGAATTCCCTGATATAGCCAGGTTTTCCACTACCATAACAAACATGTTTGCTTGCATAATCTTTCATGAAAATATAAAATATAAAATATTTCTTTTGTGCTGAATTAACCAAGGTGGCAGAGGCATAGAACAATATCGTTAACTAATATTTTTATAAACTACAAAGGGATCTTTCCCGCATTAAAAACAGATTCATATATTATAATATAATTAATGTAATATAATAATAATAATAAACATAATAATAGTAATCATCAACATGTATTTGTATAGCACTTTTCATACATGAAATGCAACTCAAAGTGCGCAAGCGATGCAAGAACCAAGTTTTGTCTTGCGTTACTTCTTCAAGGGATGACACAAAGGCCAAAACTGATGCATATTTACATTTTACCACTAAATATTATGTTTCACACAGAAACACGTAACAATCAAATGTGCTGTGAATGCAGTCTAATGTTGTCTTCAAGCACTGAAGTGAACTGGTATGGCGCTGCCCTGTTATTTCCTGTAACACATTTCAAAAATTCACCATTTGATGTTTGGGAATAAATCGCATTTGTGTTGCTTGCTAAACTAAACGGCTTCCTCCATGAGCGCACACACTGGGGGCAGATGTTGCGGATGAGAGATAAATGAGTTTGATGGTGTTTAGAGAAAGAGGAGGAGGAAAAAGATTGGGAAAGAGGGGGAGGAAAGAGAGGGAGCAAACAAGTGCGCTCGGCAAGGACGGGTCGGGCAACGGCCCAACATTAAACTAGGGAACAGTCTTCCAGTAACAACAGAAAGAACATGAAACAGCCCAGCTAGCGGAACCAGCCTCACCTACTTGAAAAGAAGAGAAACTCATTCAGTACTGGCACTGTTCTCACAACACACAATTGGCAGTGACGGTAGAGATGGCTTAGAGAGAGGCACACAGGGTATGAGCCACCGCACAGAAGGTTTAAATGCTCTACTTTGGGCAAACACTAATTAAAAGGGGCCATATTCAACACTTTTCACTTAAGTACACTTGTTTGGTCAAGGTTTCATGCACAGAAAGCAGTCGTAATTTAGATTTACATGAGAATTTTCCACCCTCTCTCTGACCCTTTGAATTGCTACTGTAAGATTTTTACTGTTTATGTAAATAACCTCATTATAATTGGCTAACTTCTGCAAATAGCGTGCGATACATCAATATATGCACATTACAATGCAACTTCGAGTTGTTACAACAGTTAATATTGCAAATTAAATGTATCATTGAATATATAAGGGTTTACATGTATAAAATACAGACATAAATAAATATATACTTCCAAGAGAACATAATATATAAATATTGTTAATGTAACAACAAATATAATATCTTTAATTAAATGATTTTAAATATAATATATATTAATATAAATGAAAGATAAAGATATGCATAGAATTGCATTGCAAACGTTACTCGTCTACATATTAAATCAAACTCTTCCACTTCAAAAGTACAATGAAAATAGAGCTTTTGTATGATATATAATTTCTTAGTTTAGCATTATTTAGACTACAAACATGAACTAACAGAGAGGATATTATGCAAGAAGCCTCTCATGCACAGGAAGCTTCTCTCCCTGAAGTCTCACTGGGCGGAATGAGAGATGCTTCGGCCTGTCAGCCAATCAGCTGATGGCCTCACACAAGTGTTTTCCTGTTGCTAGTCTCAGTGCCTGAGGGCTTTTGAACACTCTTCACCAAGAAGAATCCCGCAAAGTAGAATCCAATAAAAACCTGACAACCGACTGAAAGCTATATGCAAAGGGCCACATTAGCTTTATGAAAACTACAGCAGAGGTGAAAAATACTCTCTAACCTACTACACCACCTTCTTTATCTCTTTCCTCGGCTCCGAGCCCGGAGTGCAAATGTACTGTACTAAATTCCCAACTCTGCCCGGCAGATTCACTTTACTCAGAGGCAATCATGGGGTCAGCCTCTTTGAGTGAATGTAGCACTCCACTCGCAGGTACTTTGCAGTCTGTCAGGGAAGCTCCACCGTGGGCCCGCGTGAGAACCCAGGCCTGGGGCCTCGGTTTCAGCATTAGCTGAAGCCGCACAGCCGTGCTGATCTGAGGACGGGGGTGGGGAGTGGTCTTTTGAAGCCAGACGGACACGCTCCATCTCACTGCCACTCAAACAGGCCGGACATCTGCGCTAGCTGGCCTGTACTTCAGGGAGTAGCACGGCTCTTCTGGTCGCACATCTACTGACTGCATGGCCTGTGTGTGTGTGTACATGTACAAGTGTGTGTGAATGTCTGAGAACCGCTCTGTGGAAATGAAATCAGTTACAGCTTAAAGACAACATGAGACAGCTTTCGCGATGCATTTTACTTGTATAATGTGAAGCATTTTCAGGAAAAAAAATGGAGGACTGGACTTGATTTCATGCATTTAAGTGGAAGTCTTAAAATTAAAGGTTCCAAAGCGGGGTTTTCACAGCGATGCCAGACAAGAGTCAAGTCCATTTCAATAATCTAAAGAAACTTTCCACTTGAGCAATGGAAATGTTAGATGGATGTTGGAACCAAGGATTCCAATTAAGAACCTTTATTTTTAAGAATGTAGTAGATTGTGTTGCGATAAAGTATTCTGTATCATTTCCAATTGAACACCTTAGCAAGCCAGACAACCACGATGGTTAAAATTTTTGCACGGGCGTGTAACATTTACCCCTTTTTTTTTTTCCTTCAAAAAACAAAAATCTAGTTTAATATTCTTTTTTCACACCCCAGCAGATTTGGTTATGTCAGCAAAAAAGAAAAGAGGTTTCAAAGGAGTAAGTAATTACTTTCTGATGAAAGATTATGAAAACAAACAACAATGCGAACAATCAATTCCATGTTGTCTTTAAGAACAGTGACCAAGAATACGTCTGCAAAGTTAGCGCGCTCCAAAAACGGTGCAGTCAATTTAGAAAGCTGCCGTTTGATGCGCTGCCAGCGAGCGTTTCTTCAGCAAACACACGCCGCAGAAGCCCAAAAGACTTTTAAGAAAACTTTCATTTTGCTCTTTACTTTGTTATTCATCTCTTTTTAACATTTTATTCCACTCCCAAGAAACAAACTCCGCACGTTCTCATGGAGCACTTCAGTAAAGCGGCGCGAGAACGCTCCCGTGTCTCCGTATATGAATACATTAAAGCAGGTGATTGTCAGGCGGTGCTGCTGGATTCCTCCCTATGGTCCCGCACGGCTCTGAGAGAAGAGAAGGAAAGCTCGCACTATTGTTAACCTCTTATCAGGCAGTTGCTAACACTCTAAATTGTTTCCCCCTCAGCAGAGGTTTGGCAAGAACGCCTTTCTCTTCCCCTCCATCACTCCCTCCATCTGTCTGCATGCCGAATTCCCTCCGAGTTAAACAGGTTGCGGGAACGCGTCCCTGAACGGTGCCTTATATAATTAATCAAACTCTCCGAGAGGATATCGATGCGATTCACATCTAAAATTCTCCAGGCAAAGTTTCGCCTGAAAGCAGCAACACAACAGAGCGAGAGAGAGAGAGATGAGAGATGGTGCAGGTGCTGCAGCATTTCCAGAAATCATGTCTACACTGGACGGATACAGTGCGACTAGGGTTGGGAAACAAGAGCTGGTTCTCCTTCAGAACCGGGTTTCATTTAAAAAAATAATAATACTGAAACTGAAAGATTTTTATGACACCATTAATAGTTCTTAAAAGTCTGTATACCTGCAGATAAAAAAATTATTAAAATAAGAAATAATTGAATTCAATTATTTTATTTTTATTTTATTTTATTAGCTTTTATTATATTTATTAAAATAATAATAATGATCATATTTTTATTGTATTATTTTATAGTAATATATTGATTAATATATTTATTTATTCTATATAAATACATTCCATTGAAATGTATTTCTATGACTCGTGACTAGTGAACAAATGATTCTTATTTGGTTCTTTTTATTAAATCAGACAAAGGATTCAAAAGCTAAATGACTCACTCACGGATTGAATCGGTTGGAGAGGTTTTTGATTTACTGATTCACTGAACTAAGTGGCTGCGTCCGAAATCACATAATCTCTTGAGTAGGTACTTATTTTGAAAAAGTAATCATTTCAAAACCACTAAAAAAAGTACAATCTATATACAAGGAGCGTGTGTAGTATGAATATAATCTGGACGTACTACATTCACCATGCTGTCATTATCATGTGACCTACCAGTGTCAGTATCGTCGCTTCACTGCCATTCACAGATCCTCTCCCCTCATCCGGGTACTTTTTGGCTACTCTTTTATGAGTACTGTGAATTCAGACACACTACTCGTCACATACTGTTTTTCGCCTACTATATAGAAGGGAAGTATGCGATTTCGGCTGCAGCCAAAGAGTTCTTAATGAAATCATGAAGGCACAAGAATCATTAAATGGAATCAAAATCAGTGTCTGGTCTCTGACCTACTAAATAATCTTTTTTTTTTTTTATGTTTAGTTTTAACTAGCACTGGGCCAATAATTCAAAATTATATTTGGCCATTACTGCTTTGCAAGTAACCTCTCCCTTGTGTCCGCTCAAAAACAGACAGATTTTAATACATAATGCACAATTTGCTTCCAAATATTTTAGTAGATTTTTTGTAAACAGTGCAGTCAAAATGTAACATGTAATATTAGTATATACATGCCAATATCAAGTATTATAATGAAATTAAAGCACCATACTTTTGCCATTTTATCAGTCATCATCAGTTCCGCTTCTATATTGGTATTGCCATTGGAAAACCCATCTCTGCTTGACCACTAGTAACTTTTCTAACACAACCTAGTAACCCAGTTAGTAAGCATTTTGTGGTGAAATGCAGCTTACATGCTTTCAGTGCAGACGGCCTCAAGCTGGTCTCTTGCAGTGTAGACCCAGCGTGAGCCATCTCACATCACTGCGTCCATGATACTCTGATTGGCACGTTCACCGTTGGTTTCCTGCTCACAAACTATGAACTTCCTGTATACAGAATATTTGGTGCCTGTTCTTTCCATTATTTTCTCTCTCTAGTTCTGCCAGTTGGTGCTGTTTTGATAAAACACGACTAATGAAACTGTAAGCGTCCCTCTGGTACTGCTCCTCCTTTCTGGGATAGCAAATTAATTTTTCCTCTGTACTGATTAAAAATTTACCTACGACATAGAGCGGAGCAAGAGCGGAATATGTAAATCCCCTCAAATTTCTCCACTTATCTCCATATCAAATGTTCTAGAGATGTACATTTCACACGTAAAGCTGCCGTGCTGAGATGAGAAATGTTATAGTCGCAAATACCAGCATCTTTTAGACTCCCGTGTATATCAAAGAGCAACATTTATATCTGATAGAGCGCCGGAATGGCCTTGTACTGCCGAATCGGATGGAGGGGAGGGGAAATCAAAATCAAACAGGAGTTTATCCCATCCACACACACACACACACACATGTCCAGGACAGAGAGGGGTCTCTTGTTGTTTGGCAGCGTTGACATTTGTAGAATGAAGCGCAGAGGACGTGTTTCTTTAGCACGTGTGCTGTCGTTCCCGCAGAGCCGCTATCACCGCTTCTAAAGAGTGAGACTGAGCTCACCGCAGCGCTGATACTGCAACAAAACACAACCGCTCGAGAGCTCAGTTATACAAGGAACAACAAACGCTTTTAAAAAAACAACTTTACCCTCTGAAGATGTGCTTGACATTTAACACTTCAGGAATGATCTGCGTTAGCTCGTTGAATAGCATTTGATGCATACAAATTACCACAGAAAATCATTTCAACTCTCTGTTTCGTTTAAAAAAAATCAAATATCACAATTAAAGGTTTAGACACTTGGAACGATGCCAGCGTGATGAGGGGTTAAAGACTTAAATGTAAAGGTCATGTTATTTTTTTATTCTTAAAACGTGTATTATTTGCGTTATAAAGTTGACAAAATTGGCATATTTGCGGTGGGACGTCTAATCTATATCTGTGGGCGTTCAAGTACATCAAGTGAGGCATGTTGTCATGTAGCAGACGCTTCTGTTTAGACTGTTTCTGGCTGATTTTCATCATCAGATTGCATATGCATACAATAGGAAGACATTTATATTCTCCTGTTGATTCTAGACAATGGACAGGCAAAATACCTGTTTAGTTAAGTCAATTTCCTTTGTGGTATCTTTGTCATCATTACAACAAAAAGCTATCCTATAGCACTAGTCACGTGTTAACATGTCAAGTAACTGCTTTAGTGTAACAGAAATGTTAGCATTTCAAATGCTAATGCTAAGCTTAACTTGTGCTGATCCCAGACAACTCAACAAACAGCATTGAAACAGAATATAAATATTAAATAAAATATTAAATATCAACAACAATGTGATTGCAATGTGAAAAGCGTGCTGATTACATTTTTTTATATACAATTTTATTATATTTGCTCTGCCTGTAAGGCCTCGATTACATAATTTCCAGGGATATTTAACTGGGTCCATTTTAATTTCATGACTTTAAAATCCTCTGCAACATAATGAAGGTTTCTTCTCACAAACTACTTGTTTTGTTTTTTTACCAGAAATCTCATAAAATACCACAGCAAAACTAGTTAGCAGTAATGATCATCTAAACCGTTATACTGGTCTCACTTCTTTTACTGGATTGTAAAAACTGGACTTTTGTATATAAAAAGCTCCAATAAAAAACCCTACATCTGACTTAAAATGAAAAACTTGTGACATTTATACCAGCATGTGGTGCAATTACGAGAATAATGCAAGTGCAAAACCTTTATAATGGTTTCAAAAATTATCCAGACAGCTTTTCTACACAGCTAAAAGATCCAAGATCTTATTAAAGTACTTCTGAAATTAAATTATGAAACAATGCTTTTTATAGAGGCGAGAAAAAACACACGACTTCAATCACCTTCCTTTTTAAATCTTGTGGCACTGCACTAATTAATTCTATTGAAATGAGTCTAATTAAATTGGCCTAATAAGAGGCAGCTGACTGCCATCTCTGAGCACAGACACAAAGCTTGTAATAGTCAGGTTATCTCCACCGTCCACAGCCGCTCCGACAACGCTAAGCCTTGTAAATACAGGCCCCTCTTACACAGGCACCAATATCTCCGGCACTAGGGGAGACGAGAAAATTCCCACAGCCTCTGTGTGTGTGTGTGTGTGTGTGTGTGTGTGTCCGCGTGTAAAGACAAGCTTTTTTTCAGGTGTACAAGAAGACGAGGAGATTTTCTTTCTCTGAGAACATATTGTTCATTTTGTTTAATTGATGGGGAAAAATAAATTTCAAGTCCCTCTTTTAGCACCTTGGTTTTCAAAGAGGGGCCCAATTAAGGGTCCTCAGACAAAAGGAGATTTGGAGTGGAAGAGCTCTTCTCTTCCTCCGCGAACACTTTCCCATGACAGAGCGGGAATGCCTTCGCTCTGGAGTCACAGAGGAGCAGTGTGCAGGATGCTGTTAGTACGGAGAGGGAGAGAAACGCAATCCTTTGTTCTGCTATAGCAGGATCCCGCTCCGCCGTCGCAGTTTAAACGCTCATCTTTCACGGCTGCTTCAGTACTGAGAGCAAAGTCTTATACAGATGCTTAAAAATTCATACCGAGCTGTCTGTGATTGACTAAACTCACACACTTAACACAGTAAATGCATCATATCTGACGATGAGCCTGAGAATTTTGTAGTTTCGTTTAAAATAGTCAAATCCTTACAGTTCTGTCAACAGATGATGGCTAAATATGTATTGAATGTCATTACACTAATATGACCAAAACTAAACAATGAAAAAGCTGAACTGACATTTGATTGACTGACATAATTCTGGGTTAAAAATCTGAACGAGTAAGATGCAAGCATGAAATCAAAATAACTATTTTTTGCAGTATTTATCCATGCACACCATTATTCTTTTTAAATGTATGTGCCCTCATAATCTTTAATCAGAGTAAAGGACCGTTCACACCAAGAATGATAACTATATTGGTACAGAGAAATGATATTGATAAAGATATAGTTCTAGTCCACACCAGAGCCATAATGATAACGGCATAAAGAAACGATATCATTGGAATCACTTTCAGAACGATTTTATCCAGCTGATGAATGATAAAAACATTGACAGCCAGTCAGAATCCATTCTGCTGTAACGATTTGGAACATTTAAAGATGGCAGACCAACACGCACTTAGAATAAACAGAACGATACCGCGTGGACACTAATATAGGTTATCTTTATAGTTATGTTCCATTTTATTTGTGTGGTTATGCGGACACTCGTGACTAGTGAACGAATGATTCTTATTGGTTCTTTTTAGTAGATCAGACAAAAGATTCAAAAGCTAAATGACTCACTCAAGGATTGAATCGGTTGGAGAGGTGGCGTGGACACTAATATAGTTATGTGCCATTTTATTTGTGTGGTTATGCGAGTAACAATAGTATATCCAATCATAAGACTGGCAATTTTGTAGATTTTTTTTTACATTTCCCTATAAAAACTGCATACAGACTTTCCTGTGTTGAATGCATCATTACGCAAAAAAAACCTTGGGAAATGAAACTAAACAATGTAACCAGACATCTGATGAATTTGCAGACATTTGGGGTCAAAATGTAAAAGAATAACATTAACACACATTAAATGACACCGAAAATCCTTCAGGCCTGTCAAAAGTGTACAAAATCGATGTGCCAGCATGTTTCAAATGACACTTGTTCCGGATTCTTACATTCCTCTGCAAAATATTTTGCCAGTCTCGTAAATCACTTTATTTGCACGATTCCATGCAATTGTTTGTTAGTAACGTAAATCAGAATAAACAAGCTCATCGTTTAGAAACGTTTTGACACCTGCTTAAAGCGCCCATCGCTGATCAAAACACACACACGTCGTCCAGTCTACATCCATCATGCCGTTCATCTGAAATGCCGCAGAGCTTTGAAATGTGATTTACTGGATGTGGGATTAACTCCAGCAAAGCAAATATTTGAATGAAACAAATGGCTTAGACAACTGAAAGACATGTGCTTTGAATCATGTTTGAATTATGATAAATTAGATTTCAGCTCCAATAAAATCTCAGGAAGGAGAGCGTGAGCGATGTGACTCGGGTGGAAAATCACATTTGGAAACGTGTCGGCCATCGTGTGAGGTTTTTCTGCCCCACACGCGCTAGATCACTTTAACTAAGTGGATCCTGAACGACCACAGGACAGACACGATTAAACCTGCCACATTACTTCTAACATTTTCCAACAAACAAACACCATTGCCTCGTGTGCTTAGAGTCTATCCCGCTACATGATGTCAAACAGCTGACCGACCGCAACCAAAGAAGGTTGGAAAAATGTTGTTACTCAATACAGAACTCTAAAGCAAACGCTCAAACCGTTACGGAGCTGGAATTGTGCTTGGAGAGAAAATCTCATAACACTGTTCCAGTGTATTTCAGGTTTGTAATACGGTCCATAAATACCTTCCTTTCCTCTGCGTTCCAGAACAGACTGGGGGGGGGGAGAGAGAGAGAGAGAGAGAGAGAGAGAGAGAGAGAGAGAGAGAGAGAGAGAGAGAGAGAGAGAGAGAGAGAGAGAGAGAGAGACCTAAACCGAGCTATTGAATTTCTTTAGTCTGAATGAATTGTCAGCCAGCAACTTTAAGACATTACTACAAGCTCAAGCAGTCTAGAGGTATTTACCCAAGAATTCCCCAAATAAACTCAATAATGGTAGCTAAATGGATATAATTGTGCTTAGAGATCAAATTCTGAGGAAAAAAAGTGAAATCACAGAAACATATGGGAAGCATTTCCTTACGGGAACGTTTCCAGAACGATCACGCAAGCTGAAAAATACATTGACGCTAAATATAAACCACAAAAATAGAGTTTGGCTAGTTTCATAAACAATAAAGAAGGGTAACTTTTTCAAACTCTGGCAACGCGCTACAGCCTCCCAAGAGGGTTGAAATGTTTCACAAGAGATGAGAGGAGCGTTTGTGTTGAAATAAAAAATGGAAATGCGCACAGCCTACTTGGTGGAGAATGCGGGCTGAAATCAGCCCCTTTTGTCTCTGAATTATCTGAAAAGAGACCAGCTAACTCGAGGCCTCTGAAAACCCATTTTCCACCGCCGCCCCCCTCTGAAAATCAGCTCTTTCTGCCAGAGCTGGTGACCCATTAAGTATATTGTGTACATATGCAAAAGGGAGGCAGGCAGGTGTCCGGAGAAACACTAGAGCTATGTCACAGTCTCCGATGGGAGAGGAAGAGGAGATCGGCATGATGGCGGAGGAGGAACGGATATCGGGAAGGAGGGGGAGGGTCGGTCAGAGCAATGTCCTCTAGCCGGCACCCTAATGCAGTTCCCCCTGAAACATCCGCCTGATGGACGAGTCTCCTCACTCCTGCTTTCTAATCAATTTATTTAGCAGCTAAGATAAATATCCTGCGCTGAGGTCGGGGATTAGAGAGCCCTTGTTTGTGCTGTCTGTAAATGCGCCGTTACGGCGAGAAAGGCAGGGCGGGGGCTGTTACCGTAGAGCGGCACGTCTGTTTCTCTGTCCATCCGAGCGGCCGGGAGTGAAGTCCCAGCTTATGTTTATTTATTCAGCTGATGTCAATACTTTACACAGTCACTCAGGAAGGAACATCCAGGCCCGCGCTTGGCAGAGACGTGCACAGAGGAAATCTGCTTGTCATTGCTGCTGTTTCACGTCGCTAACAAATGCATCACCACACAAGTCAACCACAGGGGAGGACACACGTTACCCCCTCACAGACACGCATTACGGACAGACTGAGCGAGTGCCTGCCGAGAGAGGCGTGTGAATCGCTCTCCTGGTTCTGCCGCTTTGCTCCTGATGGGTCTATAATAGTGTTTCCCAACCTTTTTTGTCTTATGTGCACCTGCAGCCCAATAAGTAAGGCTCTAGTACCTCTTCATTGACACCAAAACTCAAATGTGCTCCTCACATTATACTACGTTTCCTTAAAAAGGAACTGAATGTGAAGACATTCACTATAAAAACGATAATTTAAACTTTTTGACAGGCCTAGTATTTATCTTAAGCTACTTTTTTATAGGTTTGGTACCACGTACTCCTCTTTGGGTGTTAAGTGGTAGATTTATTAGCGTTTCATTTTTTGCTAAATGAATTTAGAAGAGGTTTTATGGGGGTGTTACCATTATGGGGAAGAGTGGAGCATTAACTTGGTTTGAGAGCAAGTATATGTTAAATGTTTTATATTGCCATATTCTTTCAGCAATTGCTATGCCATGCTAATGCTACCAAAGCCATCGTGTTACCAATTAGCAAGTTAGCATTAACTGTTAATTGAATTAGCTGGTTTAAACTAGCCGAGTTCCCACTACTAAAAATATCTAAGTTGAAAGTACATGATCATTTTAAGTAAATGTCCTAATCCAGCATAGTTACTGCATACTACTGATAACTAGCATGTAAACTGGGATGCTATCGCTACCATAGCCTCAATTCTAGCACGTAAGAAAATATAAATGCTATCACTGGTGAAGTGCTTTAATAGTCGATAAAAACAATGTCACCACGTCTTCCTCCCCCAGCTCTGAGGTGAGTCATTTGCTGTGCGGTTGAGATTCTCCCCAGCTGGGAACTGGAAAGTCTTCAACTGTCGGTTTGATTGCACTAGCCTCAGGCATTAGGTTCAATCCAGCATGTCGCACCTCAGTAGTCTCACAGAGACAGCTGAAATCTGGCTCAATTTACCTCAGGGATTTGTTAACTTTCACATACATTTAGCTGTGTAGTTGGCCAGCTCAAATTGATAAACCTGCTGCTCTTATTGTGGTGATTTCTGAGATGCCAGGAACCTTCACCAAACCCAGCAGACCAGCTGACACGCACTTGTGCCGTGTTCTCCAGCAGAGAATTAGAGAGAGACTCATTTTTTAACGAAACCTTTTTCATGAACTTGCTGAAAGTGAGATAATAGTAGAGCTTAGTCTCTGCTTCAGACAGGCCTTAACCGACCATTTGATGCATATTGTACACAAAACTGAAAAGAGCTTTCATAAAAAAAATTGTTTGACTGTTTTTGGCACCGAATCTTTGATATAAAAAAATCTGCTTAAGACAATAGTTTGGTGCAGGTATGACATCAGAACCCGGGAGTCTAATCCCTCAAGATTTTACTAAGGGGTTATTCAATTTATGCGAAAAATAAGGTCTGTGGTAAACATAACGTGATGATACTTTGTGTGCAGTTTACATTGTAGAACAAAACGTCACTCATACCCCAAACGTTCTTATTTAGTTACTTATTAGAAACATAATTTTTCAAAAATGTCAAGTTTTAGGCTGCTGTCACTTTAAGACCTGACGCACGGATCCATTATACTGCTACACGCGTTTTCTTTCTCAACTGTTTACGTTCACCTAAAACATAACTGACTGGGTTTACGTGAATATTCGCCAAGACCTGCATTAAGATTATTTTGTGTATATTTGACTGTTTAAATGCAATAAGCAATGAAAAAGACCTCAATTTAGTACTGAAAGGCGAGTTTATCTGCACGTACTTTGGATGTGAGCACAAAATCTGCGGGAATGAGCAGTTATATATCGTTTTCTGCTTGGTGTGAGAGTTTTAAAAATCACACCACAAATACAGTATAGCTGAATCAGTACCTGTTAGGGGTGTAACGGTACACAAAACTGACGGTTCGGTACGTACCTCAGTTTTGAAGTCACGGTTCGGTACGGATTCGGTACAGCAGTTTTACAAAATTGCTTTTTATTCATTTTTATTCAACAGTGGTTTAATGAAAACAAATTGTGTCTGTCCTTAAATTAATTCAATTATAACTAAAAGTTTCTTAAAGATAATGCTGTAAACTATATAGGGAGCCCTTACTTACATATTGTTATTAAAGGTTAACAACAGAGCCCTAACTTTTAGCCTAAATTAATTTTCTATTTATTTTTAGATATAATAATCAACACTCATAAGCTTCACATAAGGCAGTTTTTGCATTAACTTCTAAATACATTTTTTTTTTCATCTCCCAATTCGTTGTTGAAATATAATCATTTAGTGGCTGTAATTTTCATGACAGGTTTATTTAAACATACATTAAAGGTCCCGTTTTTCGTGGTTTTTTGAAGCTTTGATTGTGTTTACAGTGTGCAATATAACATGTGTTCATGTTTCATGTGTAAAAAAAACAGTATTTTTCACACAATTTACTTATCTGTATACTGCTGTTTTCACTGTCCTCAAAACGGCCTGAGAATTTCCTCGTTCTGCGGTTCCCGTGTTGTGATTCGACAGCAGCTTACACACGTTGCCTGGTAAGGTCACGCCTCTTACCATAACCGGGAGATGAACGCGCTCAAACTACAGCCCCTGAAGGCCAAACAAAGGTGATTTGACTCCGGGATGAAAATAACAGCATCTGAACGACATGGCGACAAACGCAACCGAACCGAACCGAACGCAACACTTCCTCTTCTCCACGAGGGAGCAACAGGACCACGCCCCCTTTTTCGCGTGTTCTTGTGGGCGGAGGTTAGTCGACAAACTGTTCTACTGACGTAATTTAAGCAGGATGTACAGAGATGTAGTCCAAACCGGCCGTTCGCTGTAGGCTTTGAAAGGGAACTTCTGTTAAATAAAATATCTCGCTTGGCATTCAACTTTGAGCTTTATAATTTTACAGGTATTATTTATGCTCTAACAGCAACATTACACACTAACTAAAGTTTGAAAAATGGGATCACGAAGAACAGGACCTTTAAATAAACAAGACATCACTAACAGGCTAAGTAGTATATAATGAATATATATAGGCTAATATAGTGCTTGTATTCAGTGAAAGAGTTAATCTCTCTAGTGAACTCACAGCTGTGGACACTGAATGACTTCTGAGGTAAACGTGATTCAACATGACATTGTTTACAAGCTGTTTTATTGTCTTTCCGCGGTTGAAACACAGATGGAGCGATTACACAACATATGATACGTTTCAGTAAGTTGTAATGTATCCTCAACATACCTTAGATATTAATTTATGTTTATTCTTTAGGAAGAGATGATCGCGTTCACTCGCGCGCCGCGCGTTGCCGCTTGAAGTTGAACTGATACGCGTCTATCAGTCACGTCACATTATAGAGCATTAAAATGGCATTTATTGTTTGAATTTCGTGATAAAATGGACTGAATACTCAATATGTTCATGTGGGATCTCGGATTGAAGTGTGTTCCGCGCTTTAAACAAGCCGACTGTTAACTGTTAAAGATTGCATTCATAACCGTTCGGAACACGCGCACACCGAACCGAAAGCCCTGTACCGAAACGTTCAATACGAATACGTGTACCGTTACACCCCTAGTACCTGTTGACTTATTTTTAGCGTTACACTGTATGTACAGTCATACCACCCAGACATACTATGGCTAGACACTGTACATGTTGGTCAGACGGCTGTTTCCTGTCTAAGTGGCGGTTCTTGGCCAGAATGACCTGCTATGAGGATCCGACTTTAAGTAAGACTACCACCAGCTTCACCAGAATAAGGTCATTCCTTACTAAATGTTATGCATTCTTGAAAATAAATACAAAATTGAGGGGGAAAAAAGAAGAAAAAAAGTATAGAACCACTCTAGCACCCAAGAGAGGCACTGGAAAAAAGACAGTTATTTAAATGTAAATAAATAGGAATTTTATCTGCTCCTTCCTCTTAAAGTTTGCTGCTTTATCTTCCAACTCCTCTGGCTTTCCTCGCTCGGTCTATTACAGAACCTCCAGCGCAGGTCACACCGAACAGAACACGAGCCGCATCCTGGACCTGCCTGCTGGAATTAATGTGACCGGAAGGCAAGCGTTGCTATCGGCTTGAGACCATTACCACATGTCGTTTGTCATTTTCTATGATACCACAATGCGCTAACATTTAATTTTCTGCCGCACTTTATCAGTGGCCAAGTTCTCTCTCTCTACGCTCCATTGTCTTTGACCTATATACATACAGCAGGCCAGATGGATGAGAGGAGAGCATCCATCGTTCGGCCTCCGTCTCTGACAGACATCAGACATGCTGACAGCTTCTCCTCCGCTCTGAATCACATGGGCCTGTTGGAAGAAACTGCGCAAGACCCTTCATAATAATGATAGAAAGAAAAGAGGTAGATGGTTTCAAAGGTGACATACATGTGTCTACATTACGTCTCGTTGTTACTTCATCATTATCAGTATCAATCAATATTGCGGTTCTGTCAGACAATTACCGGTATGACATCTAGGCCGATATAGGAAGCAAATAATATCCTCAGTACTTCTTTTTCCAGTTCTTACTAGGGATGCACCGAAATTTGGGCAACTGAAAACAGCTAATTTCAGTAGATTAGATAGATTTATAATATCAGCCATCATTTCCTTCTTGTTGCATTTTCTTCCAACATCAAGTTTCAATTTGTGCATGTTAAAAGAGAAATGTACATGTGCAGGAACACTGGATGAGTGTGTTTTTTTCATTGGCTGTCCTTGTTCAGTCTAATGCAGCATGAAAGAAAAGCAGAGAAAGCAAAAGACAAGACGCACATTACTTAGATAAAACACGGGCCGGGGCAACATGAAAGACCTGCTGCAGACACCATATTTCAATGAGACGTCCGTCCTAAGCTAAAATAATAAATACAAATGGATCGGCCGCAGGAAGATGAGAGGTCAGAGTGGTTTGAAGACGAAAGAGGGATTTAGACAGAAGACAGACGACATTAAGCAGTGAGCATGAAGTAGATGACAGACAGACGGAAAAGCTAGGCCAGAGACAGGACGAGCCGAGATGAGACCCGGCAGGTGAAAACAGGGATCGATCGTGTGACATCACCGATGAACTACTTTGATTGGATCAATTCATTCTGTTGCTGATGTGTAGAACAGATTACAGTGGCGAGACGGAGACAATATCGCATGCGTTTCAAGTGGGGAAACAAAGATAATGAGACTGTAGTTGTGGCGGTCAAATAAAATGATGCAATCACAGCTAAAAAAAAAAAAACCTTGTGAGTTTTCATACATGCACTCATTGTTATAGGCTTGTTTCAACATGAGATTCTGTGCTCAATAGTCTACAGACATCCCAAAATTCCCTGAAGTTGTTGGAATTTGACAGCTTTCCATGGGGAGATTTGTTCTTTTCAGAAAAACAAATTCTAGGCTGCCTGTCCTCCATATATCATAAAGTTGTATGATTAAAAATCAGCTCCCGAGAAAAATAATTACTCCACAAAGGCCCAAAAACCCACCCCAAGGATTTTGGCGTCACTTTTCAGTCATGCACACGCGTCATTAACACGAGCAGTGAGCAGCAAACCCTCAGAGAACTGCTCTAAATCTCCAGGCCACCAAAACTTCTCTCTAATACAAGAGCACAGAATATGTGTAAAAGTAAAGATCACTTCTTGTTTCATAACCTCAATACTACAAGTAATAAATACAGACCGATATTTTTTTCCTATATGGCCGACAACTGACACCCAAAATGATAACAATGACCAATATTATAAATCTATTCTGTTTCATCCAACTTTTTAAAACAGATATAGCATTCACAATGGGTGAAATCACGTTTAAAAGTTAAATTAAGAATCAAACACTTTAAAATGGAGTACAAAAGATATTGTACCGAAACCTGTAACTAGTAACCTGCCATTAGTCCTATTCAAACGGGACTAGTTTTCCAGAGGGACGTTCGTGAAATTCATGTTTCATAGACGTACTTTACGAATCCAAATCTGCTAAGTCAGTGTTTTTCCTCACACAAAATTTCCAGGGCAAATTACCAACTGTAACGCACAGCACATGACCTTGCGTAACACCCATGTCTAGAAAACACACATTCCCAACTATGTAATAAACACGGAGATGTTAGTTCTATTCGAATCGGTACATGAAATCACAGCCGTCAAGTAATAAGAATTGTAACTTTTTTTTTTTTTTTTGCTTGAATCAGGCATTATCTGCTATTTCGGCCTAATCATACCAATTTCATACTGATGATGTAAAAGTCAGTTCGGGTTAGTTTACCCAAAAATGAAAATTCTGTCATCATTTATTTACTCACCCTCAAGCTGTTTCAAACCTGTATGAATTTTTTTCTTCTGTTTAACACATTAGAAGATTTTTTTTGAAGAATGTTGGTAACCAGGCAGTTGACGGTAGCCATTGACTATGTTTACATGTGCACCAATAATGGGATTATTTCTAATAAACAGAGTAAGCTCTTAATCGCAGTAAGTTTATATGTTTATATGACACGAGCAGAACTCGTCGCTCCAGTTTACATGCAATTTTCATTATTATGATTATTCTGACTATTGGGTAATAAGTATGGTTATACCACACTCATAGACCGTCCATTGTTTTAATCTCCTCACATCAAATTCAAAATACATTTTTATGGACGTACTGGATATTATTTAGCACCATGATGAACATAGCAATGCCGGGCTTGCTCACACTGCTGACGCGTTCTTCGCACTGTCTGGATGAAGATACAGAGCAGAGACGGCATGCGCAGCAAGTTGTGTTGACAGAGTTTAGCGATTTGGAGAAGAGAAAACTTTAGAATAATGTATTTCGAGAAATTGTGTGAACGGCATCCGTGTAGAAACGAGCACATGCGCACTTTGGTCAGAGTGGTATTAATGCAATTAAAATTGCTGTATGCCACAGTTTATTGCAAATATGGTTACAACAATTGTGAGCTTAAATCGCATTAGTTTGATCTAAGTATTGTGTTTACATGAGGTACAGTTTAATCGCAATATTGCCAAAATCCCATTATAATCGCATTATGACTCATTGACTTCCATAGTAGAAAAAAAATACTATGGAAGTCAATGGCTACTGTCAACCGTCTGGTTACCAACATTCTTTAAAATATGTATTCTTTTGTGTTAAGCAGAAGAAAGAAACTCACACAGGTTTGGAACAACTTGAGGGTGAGTAAATGACAATCCCTTTAAACTACTATTAGACTATTAAATATGCCGCATTTAAAACGTGCCATAGAAAAAGAGCATACTTGAACTGGGGTATTACCTCTCTGGTAATAACCACACCAATACAGAACAAATGTTGTTTTCTAATACTTCAAATTACATTGATGGATAAATATGGCACAGATATGGTGACCAATTTATTTTGCATCCCAACTAATATTGGAATGCAATATTATTTGTACTACCCATACATACTGTAATACAAAAACCATTAAATGTTCTGACCCTAAAAGACAGGGCCAGACCAGACTGGAGCCAAGCATAAGCAATGTTTACCTCAAACACTTCAGCTTGCTGTGCTGTGATGCTGAAATACATCAGCTCATGGCCACAAGCAACCAGCCAAAGCTTGAAATCTTCTCTCTGTCTCTATTTCACGTGCCCTCTGCTCTCAGCCCTCCCTCTCTACATTCAAGCCGTCTCTTTTTCTCTCAAAGACCTCTCGCTGTGGTCATGTCCAAGCCCTCTTTCATGTGTCTGCTCACTGCAGGTCCATTTCATGTCACGGCCACGTAATTACCGATTTGTTTGGGGGAGAGGAGGCATGGATGGATGGATTTCATTTTAAAAAAAAGACATGAGGATTAAAACGAGATGTAAACATTAAAATTAGAGGGAGAGAAGAAAAAAAAAAGAACGAGATTTTTCTCTTTTTTTTCCTGAATCAATATCATTGCTTTGACAGCACACTGAGCTTGTGTGAATTGAATGTGTCTGAACAGATCGCTAAAGCTTTGAGCGCGAGCCAGTCGGGGACAGACCTCAGAGAGAACAACACTTAACGCTTTCAGCCACAGCCAAATGAGAGAAACGGAGAGAAACACCCAGAAAGAGCGCATAAAAGAGAGTGGACGTGCCAGAAAAGGAGGGAAATGGACTTATAACGGCAATAGATGCTGATGAAACGGACACATGTAAAAGGCCTTGCACTCTCCCACACAATGCTGCAGGCATTGTCAGGAAACGTCAACTGCCTGTACAGTTGCAACTGTGACCGCCTCGGTTTTCAGTGCTCTTGGTTCCACGAAGTGTATTTCCCATTCATTTTCTCCATTGGGATTTTTATAAAAATCTTCAATAAAAGGTTCAAAGCCACAAATCAAAATATGCTCCAAGAAGAATAACCACATTTGAAATTTCGATCAGTCATATGTTTCATGTGATCAACAATACAGGAAAACAGTTAATATTCTGAAACAATATTACAAATTAAAATAACTTTTCTATCCATCTTGAAAACATTTCTGCTGCTTTATTGGGATACACACACACACACACACACACAAAGAAAGTACAACAATAATAATAATAAATATAGCTGCAAGCAGCCATTAACGGGGCCAAGCGCAACAGAAGCAAACAAGGAAGATAGCAGCAGACCAACTGAAAAAATGAGTAAAGACATTTGAAGCAAAACCGTTAAAACACCACATTAAAACATTGAGTTGTACAGTGCCAATGTCATGTTTTGTTCTATTATAGCGCCACCAAGAGGCACAATCCTACAATTTTTTTTATGTGTCATCGGATTGAGCCCATACATGTGTGTGTCAATTTTGGTGAAAATATCTCATTTCGTTTTGGAGTTATAGACATTTATATGAAAAAACATGTAAAAAATGACTGACACTTGACTTTGATTGGATTTTACTACCCCTTACTATCAATATTTTGACATTTGGGCATTGATGTATAGCTATCGACCTATGTTTCCGATTTTCTGGCGCTGGTTTCGTCTCGATCGGACTAGCGGTTTCGAAGATATCAGCTAATGTTTTTTAAGCGCTAAATTACCGTGCTGCACAAACCATACGCTGAAACCTGGCAAGTCTGGTATCGTTGGACTTGGCAAGGATTCAGGAGACAAAAAAAGTTAGTCCCATGAAAATAAGTCAACCCCACTTAAAGTTATAGGCGTTTGAAAAAAAAAATTATCCACTAGGTGGCGCTGTTTTGAAACTTGTCAGGCTACTTCAGAACATCGTGCTGATGACCCATACCGAGTTTCGTAAAAATCCGTTCATGCGTTCATAAAATACAGCATTTTAGAACATAATTCAAAATGGCCGACAGTCAAAATGGCCGATATGGTAAAATTGGATATCAGACGACTCGGCATGCCGTCCTGAATCTAACGAGATCACTTTTATGATTTTTGGACAAATAGTTCAGAAGTTATAAGCAAAAATAGCCATTTTTCGTATCTCCGGACCAGTAGGTGGCGCTGCGCCGAAACGCTGCATGTTGCCTCAAGTCATGCTTGTGATGACGTGTACCAAGTTTGGTTTGAATACGATAAAGCGTTGCGGAGATATTGGCTTAAGTGTGTTTTTTCAAGCATTACGTAAAATTTGTTTGCGTGTAAATCAAAAACGATTTAACGAATCAACTTGAATTCCATGTTTTTTTGTCAACACTGTCTGGAGATGATCTGGTTCAATTTTCGTGTAAATCGGACCAACGGCCTAGGAGGAGTTTGAAAAAGTTGGGTTTCGGTTAATTCAAAATGGCGGGAACATTGTAATGATGTAAATGACGTCATAGGGTGCGATCGAATCGGCTTAAACCAATAAATCGAAAGAAAAAAAGATTTTGTTTCTAGCCCTTATGGTTCAAAAGTTATTAGCAAAAACATGAGTCAAACTTTGGACAGGTGGTGGCGCTAGAGAGATTGATTTAGAGACTCCAAAATTGGTGTGGGTACTATTGGTAATAACCTCTATCAGTGTACCAAATTTCACAACTTTCCCGCAAGCGGTTCTATGGGCTGCCATAGACTTCCATGGCGGAATAATAATAATAATAATAATAATAATAAGAAATCTAACGATTACAATAGGTGCCTCCGCACCTTCGGTGCTTGGCCCCTAATAAAACATTATGTATAAATCACAATGCTTTATGGAATTGGCCAGTCACTGCTGAGCTCTTTTAGCAGAAATTTCCGTTTCCACGGTAACAGTGTTTTCTCTGGATATTGGATCATGTAGTTCTTCACTGGAAATTTGTCTATAAAACATTGAAATCACACTGACTTCATACAATCCTTTAACAACCTCTGAACTACATCCTGTCTTAAAAGGCTACCACTAAAAATCAATAAGTATAATTCTATGTAGAACACCGTCTTACTTCCGGAACGCGACTGTTACGCTCTATACAGACAGGAAAGAGCATGTGCCTTCGTCCCGTGTGACAAGCCACACCCAAAGGTCCTGATGAAAGTAGAGGAGCCGTTTTATTTTGTATCTCTCCTCTCATCACCCACATTCATCTTGTTCAGACAACTTGCTCCAATCCATAAAACAGGCATTAATATGAAGCTATCATCCGGCTAAGAATTTTCATTTTAACTGACAAGGTGCCCCATTCATCATTGGTGGCGTCTCTGTGTGCTCTCTGACTGCTGGAGAGAGATACAGGGAAGCGAGCTGTTCAGATGCTGCCCAGAGCCGGAGAACAAAAATGCAGCTAAGCCTCTTCAGCCGCGGCCTACAGAGAACAGACGTCTCGGACCCGCTGTGGGCTTCACAATACCTGCAAAGAGCATTCATGTGTGTGGGAACTGTTGGCTTTTCCAGTAAAAAAAAAAAAAAAAAAAGTTACCCTCTGAAAGCGAATGTCTAAGGAGACATATTCTGCACTTTTGTAATTTTGTATTTTTCTCCCTCAAGATCACCCTTTAGGTTTCTTACACCAACAACAGCTGTATATTTAGTTTTGTGCAAAAAGCAAATACACACTGCCCAAGTTGTGATGTCATTTCCATCAAGAGGTGCATCAGTTTTTGGTCAAGATCTTGTATTGACAATGCAAGAGTCAAGCACTTCGTAAAGTCTCCTCTGTTAGCTGTTAACATAGGCTTATTGGAAAAAAACTTACCTTTACCTACATTTCTGCAAAACTCAACATACATATACAAACAATTCAATGCCGTTTCCATTTAAAATGAACACTAGAGGCAGTAAAACACACAAACAAATTATATTCCTTTTCACTCAAATTATAATTACACAGCAGATTCTTGATTAACAAAGGCGTATTTTTGCGTGTTTCCTTGCTTGCACAACACTATATTATGGCCTCAAGACACTTTTACCATAAGGCGCGATTTGAAAACCAATACAGTTTGACGTTTGAATCACATAACCAAGTGTGGCTTTTCTGACATAGTAAACAGTAGCTCACCAGGTGCAGCATTGCACTTTCAGGTCTTGTAAAACACAAGCTCAAAGACTCGTATCAGAATCAGCTAAAATGGCATGCTTGCTTCAGCAAAAATTGTGTTTCTATCGTATGCATGATTTTGTTAACACTATTGGTTGGGTTTAGTGTAGGTGGTATGTTAGTTACAGTATTTTTAAACGTGATTAACCTTTTAGCGCCACTCACCGGACATTTAATTTGCGAACTGCCACGATACGCACAACAAGCAAATGTAATAAAACGTTGCCAGATTCACGTTCATCTGTTTGGGATGAAACTGAACGTGCTTTTAGCGCCACTGACTGAACAGTTCACTTTGAAACATTTCACTTTCAAGTCGCAAAACGTGCAAGAAGCAACGTCATATCATTTTGCAGAAATGTTGCAACAGGGACATTTTCCCAGTGAGCCTGGGTTGCATCCTGTTCATATACATCAAGATTTTTAGAGAAAATAACGGTTCTTTATGCAAAAGCAATCGGCGGGACTTTTTTGTTTCAGTATTTTTACTGTTTTCTGAGCAAACATCCTGGTTTTGAACTTCCTTTCATTACATTTACATTTAATTTATGCATTTGGAAAAGACTTTTATCCAAAGCTAATTATATTGCATTCAAGGTACACAATTGGGGGCAGATTTACTAACAGTTTGCGGCAGCGCAAACCCTCTTTTGGCATTCAAAATTTAAAATCCTGACAGTAAAAATCTACTGTCAGGATTTACTTCAGGATACACAGTGAAAGATTAGCACTGAACAGGTGTGGATAAGGTTATTCTGTTATACTTATTTAATGGTATTTGCGCCATTATTTACCGCCAAAAAAAGCACGTCTTAAACCAGACGCTAACTGGTAGATTGCATTGGTCATTATGGAAAAGATCACAGCGCTTTTTTGGAATTGCGCTCTCAAGCTAATTTGCCCTGTTTAGTAAATCTGGCCCTTGAACAGTTCAATGAGGTCAATGCACGTTGAAACCCTGACGGAAGTTATGTGAAAGATACTTTAAATCATTAAACAGTCTAAGCGCACTAGGGAGGGAGTACAGCATGTCAGCATAATACATCAAACTATTCCAAATCATTCCAATCAGCTAGGAATATCCCGTTTTCTATGATACATCCTGTTTAAAGTCTTAATAAGGAATTCCCACAAAGACGTCTTTGGAGCTCTTGCAGAGCAAAGCGTTTGCGGTGTTGTCGCCACTTCTGTACCTTTGAGGATACGAGCCATTTTCCTTCAACGGAGTGGGACGTAATTCCAACAGACAGCCTCTTCCCGCACACCAAATGTGGAAGTGAAAGGCCATTACTGTATTTGTCAGAGAACTCATTAACGGATTCACATCAGAGGGAAGGACAATATATGCACGCGTGAGGGTTAAATCGAGACAAAGCGAGACGGAGGAATACAAAATGCTGTAAGTGTGTGCAAACGGTCTCAGCAGAACATTAGCACGAGCAGAAGGCCATGGGGGAGAGCGAAGATCCATTTTAATGAGCATCACAACTTAACAAAAATGTTCTCTGTTTCCATTCCTGACAATTTTGCTAATTTCATAGTAAACAAGCATAGAGAAATACTCTCTGACAGCATCGCCTTGATATGGTAAACAGTCTGGCTTTGAAGTGAAGCATCAGATTATACATTGCTGAAGTGAGATTTTTAAGATTATTCTTGTTATATCTAATGATGCAGCTCATGGAAAAATAAACACACTGACATTTGCAGCATGAAAAATTATTTACAAGGCATCAGAGAGAGGAAGAGAGAAAGAGCTAAATGTTTTCCCCTAGCTTGGCAAAATGACTGGGGCATGGTTCGGGTATGATATTGCTAAAATATTTATGATGAATACCAGGCACGCATGCCAGCGGAATCGCAGGACTTCCTGTGGAATGTGTCTGGGCACATACTGTGTGCCAGCCTTCACAATAACCCACCCCCCTCTCTCCGTTCACACTCATCCAGAAACCCTCCCGCACACAGCAGATGCTGCGTTCATCTGCTGCGCTACACAGTAACTGTCCAAATATTGACACACAGCTCCGTCCCCCACTGATTTCTTTTAACCCTTCACCATTTGCTCGAGACGCATCTATCTGTGCTCTGCCGCATGTCTGCGGGCTTTATTCTTCAAGTTCAGCTGATGCAAAACAAGAAACTGGCAGTCAGACTAAAGGACTCAAACTATATCAATGAATTCAAGAAAAATTCAACATAAATATATAAAAACCAGCTGATGCATAATACGAAAATTAATAAAACACTGTGTCAGCCAGACTAAATTATTCAAACTGTGAAAATAGTCAAAGATAATAATTAGGAATAAGAAATAAAATGATAAAAAAATTTATATACAGTCAATTTTAATTTCATGTTGACTTTAAAGGGGTCATATAATGGGTAAGTTGATAAACTTCGCAAACACACATGAATCCCTCCAGACAATTTATAAAAACTAGATGTAATCTAGTTTGTTAATCATTAGCTCTTCTGTCGGACAACATCTCCAGAGCGCTGCACACCATCATATGACTAGTAAGTCAAAGTCCAAATAACAGTATTTGCTGTCCTAACTTAATTGACATAAGTACCAATGTAGAACATTATATAGAAACTGTGTCTGAACATAACTGTGTAGAACATTATATAGAAACTGTGTCTATTCCTCGTTTAGTGAGGTCAAACATTACATCTACTGTAAGATCTAGGAAAAATCTAATTGTGATTAAACCAGAAAATCTCAATATTAGTGAACAAAACCAATTTTGTACTAACTTAATTGACATAAGTACCAATGTAGAACATTATATAGAAACTGTGTCTATTCCTCGTTTAGTGAGGTCAAACATTAAATCTACTGTAGGATCTAGGAAAAATCTAATTGTGATTAAACCAGAAAATCTCAATATTAGTGAACAAAAACAATTTCTAAAACTAGGTCTTCTAAACATTAGATCGCTCACACCTAAGGCGGTTATTGTAAATGAAATGGTCACAGATAATAGTTTCGATGTACTTTGCCTTACTGAAACCTGGCTTAAGCCAAATGATTATTTCGGTCTAAATGAGTCTACTCCGCCAGGATACTGTTATAAGCATGAGCCCCGTCTGATTGGTCGTGGCGGCGGTGTTGCAACAATATATAGAGATATTCTTAATGTTACCCAGAAAACAGGTCACAGGTTTAATTCATTTGAAGTACTAGTGCTAAATGTCACGCTATTAGATGTAAGAAAGAAATCTGTATTATCTCTAGCCTTAGCTACTGTATATAGACCTCCAGGGCCCTATGCTGCTTTCCTAAAAGAGTTTGCAGACTTTCTCTCAGATCTATTGGTCAACGTCGATAAAGCATTAATTGTTGGAGATTTTAACATACACGTAGATAACACAAATGACGCGTTAGGGGCTGCGTTTACAGATCTATTAAATTCCTTTGGGGTCAAGCAAAACGTCACTGGTCCCACTCATCGTCTTAATCACACACTAGATTTAATTATATCACATGGAACCAACCCAACCGATATAGATATTATACCACAAAGTGATGATGTCACTGACCATTACATGGTAACTTGCATACTGCGTACTGCTGAAATCTGTCATGTTGCGCCACGTTATCGACCAGGCAGAACAATCCTTCCAACCACTATAGATAGATTCTCAAATACCTTACCTGATCTGGCTCAGCTGCTAAGTGAACCCAAACAAACAGATGAACTAGAGGAAATGACTAGCAGTATGAGCACCATTTTCTCTAGTACATTAGAAATTGTAGCACCAATTAGATTAAAAAAGGTTAGAGAGAAACCTAAAGCACCATGGTACAACAGTGCTACACATGTTATCAAGAGAGAAACTCGTAACTTAGAGCGTAAATGGAAACATACTAATTTAGAGGTCTTTAGAATCGCATGGAAAGAAAGTATGTCACGTTATAAAAAGGCCCTAAAAGCAGCCAGGGCTGAGCATCTCCGCAAACTAATAGAAAATAACCAAAATAACCCAAGGTTTTTATTTAACACTGTGGCTAGACTAACAAATAAACAAGCATCGCCTGAACAAAATATTCCGTTACAGTTTAGTAGTAATGATTTTATGAACTTCTTCGCTGACAAAATAGAAAGCATCAGAAACAAAATTGTAAATGTACAATCATTAATGATGTCTTATGATTCATCCGCAATTATCGCCCCTCAAGAACTACTACACCGCTTTACAACCATAGGACAGGAAGAGCTAAATAAACTTATCATTGCATCTAAACCAACAACATGTTTATTAGATCCAATACCCACTAAACTACTGAAAGAGTTGTTACCTGTAGTGGAAGAGCCTCTTCTCAATATTATTAACTCGTCTTTATCTTTAGGTCATGTTCCAAGAATATTCAAGTTGGCAGTCATAAAGCCTCTCATTAAGAAGCCACAATTAGATCATAATAACCTAGCAAATTACAGACCAATATCAAATCTTCCATTCATGTCTAAAATACTAGAAAAAGTTGTGTCCGCTCAATTGTGCTCTTTCTTGCAAGAAAATGATATCTATGAAAAATTTCAATAAGGATTCAGGCAGCATCATAGCACAGAAACTGCACTCGTTAAAATCACAAATGATTTACTTCTAGCTTCTGACCAAGGCTGTATCTCAATACTAGTTCTACTTGATCTTAGTGCTGCGTTCGATACTATAGATCATAAAATACTATTAGATCGACTTCAAAATTACACTGGTGTTCAGGGACAGGCATTAAACTGGTTTAGATCGTATTTATCAGACCGCTACCATTTTGTCTGTCTAAATGGGGAAAAATCAAAGATAACATCAGTAGACTATGGGGTGCCGCAAGGATCCGTGCTAGGCCCTCTGCTATTCTCAATATATATGCTGCCACTTGGTAATATTATAAGAAAACATGGAATTAATTTCCACTGTTATGCTGATGACACTCAATTATATATTTCATCACGACCAGATGAAAACGCTAAATTATCTAAACTGACAGCGTGTGTTGATGATATTAAACACTGGATGACGTGTAATTTTCTGCTATTAAATTCAGATAAAACGGAGGTGTTACTTATTGGTCCAAAAAATTGCCCACAAAACCTCTCACAATACAACTTTAACTTGGAAGGATGTCCTGTCGCTTTATCCACTACAGTAAGAGACCTGGGTGTTATATTAGACCGCAACTTATCTTTCGAAAGTCATATTTCATATGTTACAAAAACGGCATTTTTCCACCTTAGAAACATTGCCAAGCTACGTAACATGCTATCTATTTCTGATGCAGAAAAGTTAGTTCATGCATTCATGACCTCGAGACTAGATTACTGTAATGCTTTATTAGCTGGTTGTCCTGCATCATCGATAAACAAACTGCAGTTAGTCCAAAACGCAGCTGCTAGAGTGCTTACTAGGTCAAGAAAATATGATCATATAACACCAATTTTATCATCCCTACACTGGTTACCTATTAAGTTCCGTATCAATTACAAAGTATTGCTACTGACCTATAAAGCCCTAAATGGGTTAGCTCCAGTGTATTTAACTGATCTTTTATCGCCCTACAATCCATCGCGCTCTTTAAGATCACTAAACTCGAGGCTTCTGGTCATTCCTAGGATATCTAAGTCCACTAAAGGAGGGAGGGCTTTTTCACATTTAGCTCCTAAACTCTGGAATAGTCTTCCGGATATTGTTCGAGGTTCAGACACGCTGTCCCAGTTTAAAACTAGATTAAAGACGCATCTCTTTAGCCAAGCATTCACATTATAATTAAGTTTTATACTACAGTTAAATCGCACCAACAGCATTAATATTCTGAACAGCAGCTATGCTAATTATTTCCCATCTGCTTTTCTGTTGTTATCTCGGGACACTAGTCCCGAGGTAACTAGTTCGTCAGCTCCAGTTTGTATCCAGCCTCTGATGGAGACTTCAGATGCCCCGACACCTGTGATGAGACGACTCGACGCCTGTGATGAGACGACTCGACGCCTGTGAAGAGACGACTCGACGCCAGCGTTGTTATGGCCTAAAATAATACATGATTGATTAACTTATCCTAACATTTTTTCTTTAACATTCTCTTTTCTAACATTTTTCAATGTACATTTATGAAATGCACTTTCTGTGAAGCTGCTTTGAAACAATGTGTATTGTGAAAAGCGCTATACAAATAAATTTGAATTGAATTGAATTGAATTAGAAATGCAAAATGTTTAGCCAATCATAACATAGGCTATTTACATACCGAATTCTTCAAGATCAAGTATCAAAACATGGAATGGTCATGTAAAAATAAATTTGTTGCAGGAATGCTTGACTAATAAGTAGCCTTCACAACAACAACAACAAAAAGAAAAAGTGTAGAATCTGGCTGCTCTAAAAATGCCTTGCAAACATATGGAGGCAGTCTGAGAGTCGCCTCAATAAAAAAGCATAAACACTTGTACACAACTAACATTCTGCACACACAAGTTCAACACCCGCTCCTCACAGACAGACAGCTAATATGAGTTTATTACTTTTTTTGAGGCACCACAGAGATTCGGAGAGGCCCGTGTGTTTTTAAGAGCGCTCTGTGGGGATTTCTCAGACGGGTTTGAGTGGGCACTGAAGGGGTAAATCAAGACTGCTGGGCGAGACACACATCTGACAGCGGAGAGAGAGTTCAGAGGAAGACGCTCAGCACACACACTGAACCAGAGGCTCCCTCAGTCCTGGCCTGAAGCACACTTTCCATCCTCTCTCTCTTTCTCTCACTCACTCGCTCAAAGACTTAGTCTGACCACAGGATGAGCAAGTCCAACATTTACACCAACTTAACTGCTAATACAGCAGTGCCATTATCTTCACATTATGCTATTTGGGGCTCAAGGTGTCTGGTTTCTTAAAAGAACTCTAATTAAAAACATTAAAATATTAGCATTGACTTTTATATTATATTTATATTCATAATATATAGATAAAATTAGCAAAAGGCACAAAACCTAAAAGCAGTATGACCACTGTGCCGGACTGAACCTTAAAAAAAATTAAAGGGTTAATTCACCTAAAAACACAAGAATGAACCTGATTGGTTCTTCTGGAAGCTCAAAGGTGCTGCGTAACCCAAGAATGAACCTCATTGGTTCTTGTGGAAGCTCAAACGTGCTGCATAACACGAGAATGAACCTCATTGGTTCTTGTGGAAGCTCAAACGTGCTGTGTAACATAAGAATGAACCTCATTGGTTCTTGTGGAAACTCAAACGTGCTGCATAACATGAGAATGAACCTCATTGGTTCTTGTGGAAGCTCAAACGTGCTGTGTAACACATAAGAATGAACCTCATTGGTTCTTGTGGAAGCTCAAACGTGCTGCATAACACGAGAATGAACCTCATTGGTTCTTGTGGAAGCTCAAACGTGCTGCATAACACGAGAATGAACCTCATTGGTTCTTGTGGAAGCTCAAACGTGCTGCATAACATGAGAATGAACCTCATTGGTTCTTGTGGAAACTCAAACGTGCTGCATAACATGAGAATGAACCTCATTGGTTCTTGTGGAAGCTCAAACGTGCTGCATAACATGAGAATGAACCTCATTGGTTCTTGTGGAAGCTCAAACGTGCTGCATAACACGAGAATGAACCTCATTGGTTCTTGTGGAAGCTCAAACGTGCTGCATAACACGAGAATGAACCTCATTGGTTCTTGTGGAAGCTCAAACGTGCTGCATAACACGAGAATGAACCTCATTGGTTCTTGTGGAAGCTAAACGTGCTGCATAACATGAGAATGAACCTCATTGGTTCTTGTGGAAGCTCAAACGTGCTGTGTAACACATAAGAATGAAACTCATTGGTTCTTGTGGAAGCTCAAACGTGCTGTGTAACATAAGAATGAACCTCATTGGTTCTTGTGGAAACTCAAACGTGCTGCATAACATGAGAATGAACCTCATTGGTTCTTGTGGAAGCTCAAACGTGCTGCATAACACGAGAATGAACCTCATTGGTTCTTGTGGAAGCTCAAACGTGCTGCATAACACGAGAATGAACCTCATTGGTTCTTGTGGAAGCTCAAACGTGCTGCATAACACGAGAATGAACCTCATTGGTTCTTGTGGAAGCTCAAACGTGCTGTGTAACACATAAGAATGAACCTCATTGGTTCTTGTGGAAGCTCAAACATGCTGCATAACACGAGAATTAACCTCATTGGTTCTTGTGGAAGCTCAAACGTGCTGTGTAACACGAGAATGAAACTCATTGGTTCTTGTGGAAGCTCAAACGTGCTGCATAACATGAGAATGAACTGATGTGTGTGTTGTTGGATGTTTATATTTGAATGAAAGCCTAAATTAAATCTGTTCATCATATAAAGTGATCAATTCTCTTCAGAAAATTTGGACTAAACCACTCTATTCATATGGATTAGTTTTACGATCTCTTTATTAACTTTTTGAAGCGTTAAAAGGGTAGTTGCCTAGCTGTCAATGGAGGGACAGACAACTCAGATATTATCTTCATATGCGTTTTTTCGAAGATGAACAAAAGTTTTATGGGTTTGAAACAATATGAGGGTGAGTAACTGACAGAATTTTATTTTTTTGGGTGAACTAACTCTGAAATATAGGGCAGAAGGTGCATGGACTATTGTGGACAACAGAAAAAAAAACTCATAAAGGTTTGGACCAACATGAGGGTGAGTAAATCATGACATCATTTAGATTTTTTGTGTGTGTTATACTTTTAACACGTGCGTGTTTCTCCATTATAGTATTTGAAATCTGAAAAAGTTATCAGATCCCTGTGGCAACACAGAAACGAGGGTGAGATTGAAGCCGGACTGAGATCACGACCTGAGCATATCTCCAAATCCCCACGTTCATTCCCACCCTTCCGCAGATCTGACCGAGAAACTCCAATCTTTTCGATTATCCACATTTTTAACCACCGGGACTTCATCGGTCTCTGAGGTAAAGTATTTTATCTTTTGTCTTTTAGGTAAAAGTAGAAGAGCACTGAATAGAACAGAGGAAGTTGATCAGTCATTGCTGTGCAGAGAGAGAGAGAGAGAAGGAAAGAGTCAAATATGCAACATCTAATTGGCTGTAAAGCTGTAAAATGCTTTGCTGATAACAACAACGACACTTCAACAGCATCATCACTGGCAGGATAACATGCTATAGGCTAGGCCACATTTCTTCTAGTCAAGCACAGGAAACCGTTAATCAATTTCCTGTAATGTAAAATGTTTTCCAACAACAAATATTTTTAGTTCACTTTATAAATGGGAATGCGTTTTGTTCTGTAAAAATGTACAACAGTGTATTTTACCCACTGAAATGTGCTCATGTGAACAATTGCACCTACACAAATATGTTACTCATAGCTTAACTGAATAAATATCACAAAATTGAATTTGGTTTAGTGGTCTTTTTAGAGCTATTGTGCTTTAATGCCGCAGGGAGAGATTCGCTTACATGTGAGGGTCACAGAGGATTTACAATAAACTAAGATCAACAACTCTCTAAATTTATACCCGAACAAATAAACCAGCCGAGGCAGTGGATTGTTTTCCTTCACCATGTGACCAGGTTTATCGTGCGGTATTATGGCAGATAGAAGCGTTTAGCGCAGGATTCCAGTCCAGGAATACAGACTGATAGACTTCCAGTCTTCCATAAAATTCAGCATCTCAGCATTTTTAAATCGGGTTAATGCTTACATAGCAATAATGCTTTTTTTTTTTTTTCCTCTCTCTTTTTCCCGAAAGTCTTTAGAATGTATTTAAATGAGAGATTTAGTTAATGAGTTTGGGCAAAGTCTGGAACAGTCTTTTAAGAATTATCATTCTCATTAATTTTCAGAATTACCCACTGTGTTGTGATAGCTGTCATGGACTTTAGAGTTCAATTAACTAAATACTGAGAACGTATATATAATATACATGCACGCGTGTCTGTGCGCGAGCTGTGCGCACGCAGGACTCATACCCGAGCGCGCATAAGTATGCATGTACACGTTTGTGTGTGTGATTTGTTTTATTGCAAATTTCTGCAGTTTACCATTTCATTCTGGGTTTATACAATAAATATGCAAGTAAACAATTCCAAGAAAGCAATCCATGATCCAAGCAAGCGAAGATCTTTCACTTAAGCCTGCATCACAATGCAGCATGCATCTGCTTTTCTGTGCATTTGTGCTCAAACCGAGACTCTCTCCGGAAAGAAGTAGAGATTACCCACAGCAAAATCATAACATAACTAAAGTTGAAGGGCACAGAATGCAGGTGGAATAAATCAAGCCCTTTCAAGGACAGACACATCAAAGTGCGTTTCTTGGCTCCTCATTCTTTGACTTTTGCACCGAAGTAATTACTATATGAGTAAACATTCATTTTGTTTTCTATCATTTCATCCTGAGGAGTGCCCACATCAGAGGCATAAGTGTTTCATTACGCCTTTATCTGTCCACAGTTCTTGTGAAGCAGGAACAATTAACCCTGCCTTCAAAGTGATTGATATAGGCTTTGCTTTCAATTTGTTCCACTACACAGATCATGAAATTCGCAATGTGCCCATCCTTATTGACCTAGACTTTCAAACACAGAGGGCTACAATGAGATGAAAAGAATTAGAAAGAAGAGAGCCGCGCAGCCATGAAATAACATGGGGAAGAGTGAGAAAAAAAATATATAAAAAAATGGATGTGACCTCACAAAACCTCAACTATTTCAAGTACACTTTCTGGAAAGTTGTTTTCTGTTCCATCCAAAGCTATCCTATACGTTTCTGCTCTCTGAGTACTGTCTGAAAGGCGGAGGAGAGCTCTCGAGAAGTGGGCATACGTGGTTGTGTCGTAAACACAGCTCGCTTGTTCATGAGCAAAATTGAATTTCTATCGCTCTTGCCAAAACCAGTCTTTCAAATGTGAACCCCTGAGCTTAGTTTGTAAATCATTAAGAGGCAATAAAAATGCTTGTTTATAGCTATACAGCTGCTTTAATAAAACAGACGCAAAATACTCAGAGTTTTCAAGTGATTCATGTTAATTGAGAGTTAATTCAAAACTAATGGCATATAGTGTAGACTGACAGACTGGTGATAGACGATAGGTAAATAGAACGATAGATGTTTACAGTTGTCGCAGCTGACGACAGATGTTACAGATGTCAAGCAACTATAATATAGTATGTAAAGTCACAAACCTCCATTTAACAACGTTTTCAAGTGCAGCCCATCCAATCACTCTGAAGTGTCCATCTGATAGTTTTCTGCCCTCTAAAATACTGGTAAATATGTTATTTGTAATTATTATGTTCTAATTTTGCTGTGCCATAGTTCAAACTGAATGTTCAAATAAAGCATTAAAAAAATAAAAATAATAAATAAATACTGGTAAATAGGTTATTCATAATTATTATGTTCTAATTTTGCTGTGCCATAGTGCAAACTGAATGTTCAAATAAAGCATTAAAAAAAATACTGGTAAATATGCGTCAATCAAAAATATTCTACAATAAAATTAAGACACTGGCACTGAGAGTTAGAGTTCTAGATAGATAGAACAATAGAACCATAGAATGATAGAACCATAGAACGACAGAATGATAGACAATGTTATATAGAATGACAGAACGACAGATAGAAAGACAGAACGATAGAACAACAGAATGATAGATAAAATGACAGAATGATAGAACAACAGAGCGATAGATAGAATGATAGAAAGACTGGATGATGGACAGAACAATAGATAGAACAATAGAAAAACAGAATGATAGACAGAACGACAGAATATTAGATAGAATGATAGAACGACAGAATGACAGATAGAAAGAACGATAGAACAACAGAATGATAGATAGAATGACAGAATTATAGAACAACAGAACGATAGATAGAATGATAGAAGAACGACAGAATGACAGATAGAAAGACAGAACGATAGAACAACAGAATGATAGATAGAATGACAGAATGATAGAACAACAGAACGATAGAAAGACTGGATGATGGACAAAACAATAGATAGAACCATAGAACGACAGAACGTTAGATAGAATGATAGAACGACAGAATGACAGATAGAAAGACAGAACGATAGAACAACAGAACGATAGATAGAATGACAGAATGATAGATAGAATGATAGAAAGACTGGATGATGGACAAAACAATAGATAGAACGATAGAAAAACAGAATGATAGACAGAACGTTATGTCGAAAAATAGATAGAACGATAAAGACAGAATGACCGAATTTTAGATAGAACAAAAGAATGATAGAATGACAGAATAGAACGTTAGATAGATGAACAATCACTGTAATAGATAGAATGACAGAGTGTTAGCTAGACTATCTATATAGAGCGACAGAACGATAGCTAGAACTTCTTTATATTAAAAATTAGACTAGTATTTTTCCCACATAGTATTCCACATTAGTCTAACTGTAAGCTGTTTACTAGTATGTACAGTCACAAACGCTTTGAACTGCAGCTCATCTGATCAGAAACTAGACTCGGAATTATCCATCTGATCATTTCGTTCCCCTCCAAAATACTAGTTAATATAATCCAAATATCTCCTACGTCATTTAAAAATACTCCAAAATGACTTTTTCAGTCCTGAAAGCACTGAGAGCTTGTGTGTGTTTGCTTTAGCTGATGGCTATTGTGCTGTACAGTATCAATAAGCAATTTGACCTTTTCCCACAGTCTGCTGCTGGAGAGGGCTTCATTTGTCAGGACCGTGAGCTAATTTTAGCCTTTCCCTGACGAAAGGCCTACCGTTACTCCATTACACGCCACGCACGGACAGATATACATTATCAATTCAAAAAGTTTGCCTTTGGTACGTCAAAGCACAGGAAGTGGTAGGAGAAACAGAAGTGGCTGACACAGCGTCCTGCGGTGCTGCTTTAGATGAGTGTACACGGTGATAAGCCTGGGAAAACGCAGGCACAAAAGCAGTCAGTAAATCCCCGCAAAGGGGGCTTCTTTAGGTGACGACATGCGTAAGGAATGCTATAGAGAAAATACCTCGGCGTGCTGTAGCTCCTTTGTGAGACGAGGTGATGGGGGCTTACCTCCATTTACAGCCAAATCACAGCTATGACATTCACTTATTAAAGTGACAGGTGGGGCTTACGCGCCACAAAATTTATTTTTCTGGGGTGTACAGCGGGTATCGCGGTGAGGTTCGAGGGCGGTCCGTGCTGAGTTATGCGGCTGGGTTTTCTAGCAGCTCTTCTGCTTAACCGGAATAATCAATTGTAATTTTGCAAGCAAAACCAGGCAGGTGCGGATGATCAAATCACTGCTTGATGAGAGGGAAAAAAGACAAACTATGTTATTACTACTATTAAATAGCAAAACACATTTAACTTCTGTAATGTGACGTATTACAGACAGTTCAGCTGGAAATTATTATAATTTGATATTATTTCCAGACAGGTAATAAGGAACCATCATAATTTAGCCAAGTCAGTTTCATTCTTACAACACTGTACAGATTGTTTAAAAGCAGCTTTACAGAAAATCATGATGCTTATGTTTATAATATCCTAGGCTGCAAGTCTTAACGCACAGATCCGATCTTTTGACCACATGCTATTTTTTGGGCTGCGTGTTTACATTCACTTTAGACACGACTTGTATCTGATAAATGCATTTACATGAATGCGGTGGCTTGGAATTCAATGGGGAATCGGATATTCGTGTTTAGATGTAGGTCGAATGTCCAGATATCGGATATGTATCTGATTTAAAAACATTTAACATTACATTCCCCATTTCGGATCTTTTGTGTTTACATTACAACAAATTTCCGATCTGTGTCAGATTTGAGTAAATAAATTGGATTTGTTGTGCCAGTGTAAACGCAGCCTTAAAGGCACAGTATGTAAGTTTCGCCACTAGAGGTTGCTTATTTAAAGCCAAACAAAGGCGTAGCTTGACGACGTGAATGAGCGTGGAATCATGGGAGTTGTCGTCTTCACCTCCGCAGCCGATGGAAAGTAATCAGACGGGACTCAAGCAGAAATATTCATGGATGAGATAACGTATTAAAATTGTATTTACGTTACTTTGGTATGAAGCAGGGCTGGGCCGAGAGCCTGCATCATTTTACCTTGTTTTTTTTATTATTCTTTAATATGTTGCAGGCGGCTGCTCCTTTCGTTTTGTTGTGTATGTTTATTTTACCATTAATGTTATGTTTTAATGTCCACCTTCTTCCCTGATCTTGAACTTTGTTACAGTTGTGTTTGATCACTTAAATTAAATTTGCATTATTTTATTTAATTCTAATGAAACGGCAGCAAGTGCTAATTACTACTCATTCAGGTTGCTTTTTTTGACAAATTCAAATTGACTTGGTAAAAACAATTAGCCTGGATGCCAGCCGAACTTAGCCCCGCCCACAACATTTTTACTCGGGCAGTTCGGTCTGGACTTGATCGGTAGAGAAGTAATTATGCCCGAACAGAAACTGTTCGGACCAATGAAATTGTCGTAATCATCCACGTCATCAAATGCGCTTGTGTTGAATTTGTTCTAATCCTAAACGGAGAACTTGTTCGTACGTTATATGCATTCACCTTTACTATTTCTCTCAGAAATGATGATCGTGTTGGTAAGTACTCTGTGTATCCTTAAATTATTTTTTTACAACAGCGGCAAAGATCGTTTACACTCATCTTTTTCTTCTAACGTTAGACTACTTATTCCAGCGTGCAGACAGGGTTGCCAAGTTTTTACAACAAAACCCGCCCAATTGCTAATGTTACTCAAAACTAGCCAAAAACAAGCCCAATATCTTTCCGGGGGGGGGGGGGGGTTCTCCGGGGGGAAAAAAAGGCATTAGGGGGGTAAAATATGTGTTATTTTGGCAGGCCTGCTAAAATTTGCATTCCTGGGTCTGTATATCACATAATTGAGGTCGCTTCAACCCGCGGACATGGCAACACCGTGCAGTTGAGTTCTGTTGACATTTGACAACTAACGTTGTGCGTCGCACCGTTGCTCTGATTGGTTGTAGGTCTATCCAATTGAGGTCTTTCCTGGTTCGGTTGAAACGCCCCATAATCACAGCCCAACGGAGCAGTATCAGACTCAAATTCGGACTAGAATTGAGTATGACGACGTCAGGCTAAAAAACAATCATACTAAATATGCATTTGAGTGTGTTGAAAGTTAATGTTAACTCTGTGCGTTCGCTCTGTGGCTGCTATTAGACACTTGCTGCAGAAATCTAGATCTATATTAGAATATTATATTAATAAAGGTTGACTTGTGTTGCTAAATGGCATGCAATTAACTTTGTTTAAAATATATAGGTCTATTATAGTGGAGAAAATGCTGTATAACTGTCACTACAAATAAAGCTCTTCCTAGTTATGCTAGGTTAGCCACTTTAGAAAAGAGCATTGTCTCTGAGGCATGGTACAAACATGTTATACTCGCGGTAAATCAAGAAAACAAGATTTAAAAAAGAAGATTAACTGTGTTGAGCTAGTGAGTGGGGCTAGTTATAACACATTTGTTTTAAATACTTCCACACGCTAGCATGACGAAACTTAGTGTATTTAATACTTGACATATCAACACTATATAGAGAATTATAATTTTTTCTCCAAAATTCTGAATTGTTTGGAAGATATCACTGATAATATTTATATATTTAACCATAGCAAAAGTAAATTTTTTGTTTATTTAAATTGAGTCAAATCTGATATTTGAATCTTATATCTGTTATTTAACAGTTGAGAGAGTTATTTAATGCTTCACTAACTAGAAGAAGACATCAACAGGTTTAATGCTGCCTTCACATGCTATCGGAAATTTGATAATTCCCACTTCTGAAGTCGTGATTACGAGCTCATCGAAATGGGAGGGCAATTGAGGTTCAGGTGCAATTTCTACCTAGGAAACTCATATTGACGATAATTCCGAGAGCATGTGAAGGTAGCATTAATCTCAGTTGCGCAGATAGGGAACGTTCAATACAGCGTTAAAACGTGCCCCGCTATTAGAACTATGCAATTGGCATAATTAACTTTTATGAATTTCTATTGAGAAACGGGTGACTAAAGACAGAGGAAGAACCTGAATATTCAGAAATGATCATTTGAAGAATTTTACAGCATTCGTACTGGCTTGTCTATTAGTCTCCTGTTCTGGGATGCTGTGTGTGAAGGGAGTGTTGTGTTCAGTTCTGTGTTTTTCTGAATGTGTTTCTTCATCTATTTGCCTCCATTGTTTTGACCTATGCTGTATTTTGCAGTGTGTTCATAGTCATACTCCAACATTTTTATTTTTTTCTAAAAAACGTTATCTTTTTTGAAAAAAAATAATACTTGTCTTTTATTGACAACATTTTTTATTTTGTCTTGGATAATCTTTTTTTTTTTTTATTAGATCAGAAAATATTTTAATAATACAGTCATGTTAAAACATGACTCACATGTTGTCACATTTCACTTCCATTCTGTTGACGTAAATAATGAAAGTATACTGTATTAAAGAAACAAGACAACGTTTGTACCAGACATGTGTGAAATTAATTTGGAAAAAAAGTCAAAGAAAGTCAAAAAGCGTACCGCTCTCCCTATACAACAATGATTTTTCATTTTTCACAGTTTTCTGTCGATATAGGCATACTAACAGTTGCTCATCAGTCAAATAAAACACATAATATATTAAAGCGTCTACGTTGTTTCCAGGGTTTCTATGGAAGTAAAATCGGGGGTAACATATGGCATTATTGACAGGCATTACACTGGTAAATTTGTGGATTCCTTTGGATTTAAACATTGTTTGTAACATTTGGAATTATGCAAGTACACAAGCCAATAGAATATATAACATTGTTCTAGTGGTTTTGGGGTATTTTAATCCAAAATTCTTACATATGGAGCCTTTAATATCTGCATACCTTATAGTCGCATTTAGCAGATTTACATTTTGTGATGACAAAAAATAATCAAGCAGTTGAGATTTGCCATTTAGTATATACCTTTACCTCATATAAAGCAATATATACTCAAATAAATGGCAAATCTCAACTGCTGATACTGAACAAATGTGGATAAAGTTGGATGTACTATATAAAGCAAATATATCACTGGGTGATCATATATTTTTGAGATGATACAATCAATCAAGCCGTTGAGATTTGCTATAGAGTAGAATTCAAGAAACACAAGGGTAGCCTAACTGTATTTGAGTGGTAATAAATGTAGCTAATGAAAAAAACCATCTTGCATCCAAATGTAACACAAGTTTTCAATATAGAGAAAAGTGGCTACATCTTCAGCTCAAAATGACTCATTTTTCAATGTGCGCAAATATGTGCCGACAGAGCCAAACCCAAATCTAAGTTCGCAATGCACTTAAATCCATTTTCTTTGCCAATGCACATACAGGAGGATTACACATGTATTGTGGAAGCGCTGTAGAGTTTGTGCGGGCTCAGAAGTGCTGCTGGAACACTAGAGGGGGCGAGTAAAGGGCAACACTTGCTGCTAGCATTAGATGATCGCGGCACAGCCAAACCAAAGAAGCAGATGGGAGTCAGCGGGCAGAACATCTGTCTTTAGAGCCAGATACTAAATGAAGGTCTTAAAACCACTGTGGACATTAAACGCGTAGAAGGGGAGCTCGGGTTTTACCGCAGCCGCAAACCATAACAAAACCTGTGACATTCAGAAGCAACACTGTAGCCGCCTAGAGCATGATCATCTCTGATCTCTTCTTTCTAGCATGAAAAGGGGCGTATGTACTGCCTACAGTCCTTTGAAATAGGCATTAATGTATAGAGAAGTCAGCACTCAGCAAAGAGTAACCGGGGCTAGTTGTCACAATTATACATCCAGTTACAGTGATTCTGTATGCTGGTTTAAAACACAGTTTGAAATGGTCTTATATTGGAATAATTTAGTGAACTTCTGTTCTCCACACTAAAATATCCAATTTCGTCTTATTTTTACTTTTAAGAAAACAAATGAACACAATTAAAGCAAACTGACATACATCAAGTCAGCAAATGATTTACTATTTGAATTTTGCCTGTAAATTGGTCATTTAATTGCAGATTTAAATGTAACAATGTTCCCCATAAAGCGCTTTTGAGGCACATAGTCTCAAAAGATCAACATATGCTGAAAATATATTTTCCTGGACAAAAATGGTGAAATTTACTTTTGTGTAACCTCGTCTTCTCTATTGAAATTCGTAAAACAGACTTTCAAAAATGTTATATAATATATATTAGGGCTGTCAAAATTAACGTGTTAATGCATGCAATTACTTTTTTCAGTTTAACGTGTTAAAAATATTTAACGCACCATCCGTTTTTCCATCATCCTGTGGCTAGCGTTACATTATATGATCACACTCTTATTCATGCAAATGCTTTTAAACTATTGAAGTGCAACAAGACAAAACAGAACTCGTCTGTGAATCTCCTGTCAATGGCTGTGTCCGAAATCGCACCCTATACCCTTAAATAGGCCACTATTTGAGGGGACAGCCATTTGTAGTGGTGTCTGAAACTATAATGGACATTATCGAGTAAACTCATTCAATCCCACATGGCACCGCAATAATGAGTGTACAACCGATGTACGCTCAACAACTAGAGAATACTTGCACTGTGAGAGTCGCACGCATGCCAAATTAATTCCCACGTCGGACCAGAAGATGGCACCCTCCATCAATCCATTTTCCAAATCGCTGGTCCAACGTGGGTACAGCGCAATATCATGCAGGTATAAATTCCTTTTTACTTGATTATTAAATTGTTTGGTTAAGGTTTATACATAGTTTCCTTGACATAGTTCAAGATAAATCTTTTCATCTTACTATTGGAGCTGACTAGCCTGACAAGCCAGACCCACATCAAGATGTTGGGTCTGGGAACTCTCCATTGGCAGGGCTCAATCCGAGGGGCGGAATAAACGGTTGTCTTTCAAATTCCCTCTGCACGCAATAGGATAGCACTACAACCAACCAGAGCAGCGAAGAAGGTGAAGCGGAGCTGGTTGATAGATAAACTTTCGCCGTATCCGGTCGGCAAAAATCTGAACACATCTTCCTTTCTTAAGAATGACTTCAGTGCCGTTATTTGTTCTTTCCTCAAAGAAAAGATTAACTCCAAGTCTTCCAGAGTCGTGGCCAAAGACGATTCGAAAGACCGCTGTTCGCCAGCTTCTTTGGTTTCAAGTAGCACGCGGAACCACCGCAACTCTGCCGTCATTATGTTAAGACCTCCCACCGACTCTATACACGATGTGATTGGCCAGACCAGAGTTTGTTTTTTCCAGCTCGCAAGCCAACGGAGAGTTGCTAGACGCCCTGGCTGCAAATATATTTGCTGTCGCTAGGGTGTGTCTAGATTTCTAGGCTAGGAGCTGACAGTTTAAGTTTCAACTGATTATTGAAACAGCAAGCACAAACTATGTAAAAGAGGCAGCCCTACCGGTGCACTCAGTGTCTGAATTTACTCACTTGCAAGTGAACTATATTAGTGGAATAATGTAGGGAACAGTGAATGAGGGTATAGGGGGCGATTTCAAACACAGCCTGTGTGACACACACATTCGTGTGCACAGAAAGCCGCTTCAGACAGCACTTGAACAGACAAAAACACACAAAATTAAAATGTTTTGTTGAGTATTCTCATAAGCACAGTCTTAAATGGGTTAAAGGAACGTAAAGAGTTGTGAGAAAGTGTGATGCGTGTCAGATCCACGTCATGTGCGTCAGGTCTTAAAGTGACAGCAGCCTAATAAACCTGCTGCTGACTCTCATTTAAATTAAGGATAATCGAAGAACAAAAGACATCAGTAGAAGTATCGGTATTGGTGATGTTGGCCTTTTTTCAAAAAAAGGTGCCATTACACAAATATTAAATATATAGGCTACTGTCTTTATGTTGTTATTACAATATAAAAATATACTAAAAACGTTCATGTTAGGTGCGATTAATTACAGAAAAGTGTGTGTATGTGTGTGTATATATATATATAAATCACATACAAAGGCAAAAAGGAAAAAGGTAATTTAGTGATTCACTGCAACATGACAGATCCATCAACCAATTCGTTGATACGTCCAAAAAGGACATGGGCACATGCAAAAACCTCAGCTCAGATGTAGAGATGTATACATCACAAAGGCTCTCACGCCATGAGCCGTGCAGTAATGCATCGAGAGACTGCACGATTACCTTTGCGGGATGCATCTTCTTTATGTCTGTGTCTCTGCTCTGACCTTCACAATAACAGAGACGAGTGGCGGCTGGCGAGAGCCGCGGTAATCACCGCACAACACGCCGAGCACCAGCCACAGATGGGGGCTGGAAATCCCTCTTAATTGTGATAAATACACATCAGAATTGCTTATTTGCCTCCATTCCATGCCGTGTTCAGCGCTGGCATATCAACGGGTGGAATTGGTGCATCCTTTGTGTGATGGTATAGCTCAGCTTGGGCTGTCTGCCGCTCCAGCATTTGGAGAATATCACCGCTTTGTTTCTTCCATAAACATAATCATATCTCACACGTGGTGATTTTGAAATAAAAAAAGAAATCACAAACTCAGCGCACTGACACTCCTAAGCGTTTAGTGCGATGCCGATATTCATAATTTGACATCAAAGGATTATTATAATGAACAGCTACATGTCGGGATGTGATTTCAGTAGCAAACAAGCCAATGTTTCAATTTACGTTTAGTTGACATGAAATACATCCAAGAAGTTGACATTCAATTTTAAACAGCATTTTGCAAATGCTATACGCATGCACCATTCATGAGCCCGTATTAATTTAGGAACTACCGTAGGAACATTTGAAATAATCAACTAAAGATATACACTTTCCCATATATATTCATTTGCATGTTTAACCTAAAATGGAAGCGGCATGCATCACATACAGCATCTTGTTAATGGACCTGTTGATGTACAACCCATTAGAGAGACGATACTTTATAATGCAACACCAAATAAACCCCGAGCATTTCACAGAGCCACCGCTCCGGTCTCAATCTATGGATCCACTGCTGCACCGTAGGAGAGGAAATGGAACAATTTAGCACTTTTGTTTGCTCACAGTGAGGGAGGGAGGCATTGCTTTCTTCAACACAAAGCCAACTTTGTGTTTAGTGTTGTGTATAAATTCACGCCAACCAATCTCTCTCCCTCTCTCTGTGAATTCTCGTCCAACTCCTTCAGAGTTGCTTCGCCCAAGATTGTGCACAATCCCTCCCTTCCCAACACTTACTACAGCAGGAATCGGCGCTAGTAAACAGCACTGCATTAGAAAATAAACTCCCAAACCTTCCCTGAGAATTTCAGCCCCAGTGTTATTCGGTTCAACTCTCAAGTGGAGCCACATAACGAATCACAGAGTGCAATTTAGCCCTTCAGAATGCCGGTCGGAAACAGGTGATAAAGGAAGCACTCATGCACTGGCTATGAAGTTTCACCTCCCTCCGAATTAATTCCATCTTCAAGATTCCTATCTCTGTGATATGCTCGGAATGGCACACAAATACGCTCCCGCCAGAAAGATTACCGCAGACTGACTTAGCATAAACATCTCCTGCTGTTATGACTGGCAGGGGGTGGAATATAATTCTAATGCATATTTAGACGTACAGTAGGTGCACTGGTGTAATCTGCGCGTTCCGAGTGGGAATCACAAAATAATCGAGCTCGATGAGAGTTTTGTCAAGCTTGCTAATGATAATAATAACCATTTGTAGTCCAGTCAGGCACACAATCTTGTGGAGTTGCACACTACAGTATATGAAACGGGCCGTGTTTACATTGTAAAATGTCACTGACTCTACGGCTGATGTTTTGTACACACACTGCAGGTGAATTATTGCATACAATTTAACATTAGTTCAACAAGCTGTACGCAGCCACACGCGGTATGGCGTGAATCAGTGATGCCTAATTTAATACCGCTAAGAGCTAAAAAGAGAAAATATAACAAAACACCTATTGCTTGTATTAATAAGAACCAGTGATATTCTACAACATCGACCAGCCACTTCTAAGCACGAAAGACTAGCGCATACGCAATAAAAAAAAGTTTCAATAATAAGGAAAATAACATGCACCTGACTAGTGCTAATAAGATCCTGAAAGCAGCTTATGAAAGTAATTTCAGAACTGCAGATTTATTTAGTGCAACACCTGTGTATATGCATACACGTAAAGAAAACTGCAATAAATCAACAGCCTTCAGGCACCCACCTGACTAGTCTATATAAAATGTCATCTATAAAGCAACCGATTCTTACATTATTTTCAATAATGCAGATGATGACTAATATGATGATAAATATGCGCACTCAATTCATCTACAGTTTCTGATTGGATTCATTTGAAAGTCCTCAAAACGCCACTTGATGCTTTATGCACATATCAAAACAGTCACAATTTCATATCAATAGATCAAGTAATTTCATAATTTAGCGCACCACCTGTCATCTAAGCACATGCAATAGTCAAACAAAATAGCAATTAAGTCTTTTAATCATTTACACAATTACTTTGTGTAATGTATCACAATTTCAGATCTATAGATCTGACAAATGTATTCAGTGCACCACCTGTCATTTATTTAAGTGTAAAAGACATCTCAACAACTCAAACAATGCAATAAAACACAGGTCTTTTACACCTGCTATATTCATATATCCAATTGTGATTGCAATTGTGCACCTGTCATGTAACGTTAAGTGTAAAACACCAATTCAATGAAAAGCATTTCAGCTACTGTATTCTAACATACACTTAACTAGTCTTGTGATCAACTTAAAGAGGTGCTCATATTTCAATCCCCATCAAGAGTTCCTGACCTAATACAGGACTCAAACCCACATCGATCTACGTCGAAACTTCCTCAAACAGCAGCAGCCTGATGCACAGTATTTCACAGCAGTAAACAGTGTGTTTTACTCCGATTGGCCTAAAGCCGCGAAAACAAACACAGAGCGGATACAACGCTGCAACATGGTCGCGTTCGAATGTTCACAAATTTCCCGCGAAACCTGCCAGCAGCGCGAGCGACACACGCTGAACACATTCAACGGTCATGTCCTCTGTCCACCAAAACACACACACACTCACAGCCTAAACACATACACTCGCCGCTTCTGTCAGCGTGTATACCTGTTACCCAACCCCTCACACACACACACACACATACACACTCCTGCGGAAAGGGCAAAGTTTCCCATCTCAGTCCAAAATGCCCGTCAGCGCACGCGTTTCCACAGACACACAACAAACCGAGCGTTTACCGTTCTCTTCTGGAAGGGTCTTGCTGAATGCTGGGCTTGGTGGGCGCCATCTTCCTGCAATTATTAATTACACTTTTTTCCTCCAGAATTCACGCGACGAGCAGCTGACAGCGGAACCGGGAGCATTTAAGCAACGCCATCGGTGGTACCGGAGCGCTCGTGCCCGTGTCTCCGTGCGTTAAGACGCGTTCAGACGGGAGCGAGACCAGCCGACGCTGAGATCCAAAGGCATGCCAATAAAGTGAGAGGAAACCCGGGGACGCTCGTGCGATCCAGCGGCTGTCCTCGCGGGGTAAACGAGAGCAGGAATCAGTGCACGAGACGGGCATTTACATCACGACGTGCCCTTCGAACACAGCCGCTTCTTCCCTGTATGTTTGTTCGCATTTTCCAGCTTTTTCCTGCTTCTCTCTTCCTCTCATCTCCCTCTCCTGCCGGCGCAACAACGCCACTCAGTTGTAGTTGGAAATAGTTGGAGTTTATTGGGAATATACAGGTTGTTTCAAGTGCCTCAACGAAAAGATTTGCGTCTGTATCGCTCCCTGAAACCGTTTGCATGCTGATGTTTGCATTCATATTTTCTATAAACATGTGGAATGATATGATTGACAGCTGTCAAAATCAACTCAAATGCCAAGTTGAGCTTCAAATAAATCTGAGACTAAATTATTTTGAAACTGATCTCAAAGCACAAAGAGTGAAAAAATAAAATGTTTATTTTGGCTATTTATTTTTTTAATTCAAGATATTAAAGAGGTATACCGTTTGCCATTTCCATGTTAGATCTACAGATACCCGAGTCAGACATTTTCATGATTAAGGTATTTTTACACCAATGCACATTCAATATATTCTTTTATTTTTCTAAGTTAACCCGTCTTGACATAAATAAAGGGATTTTTTTCTGGTGTGCATTAGAACCTGTGACCTGTCAAGGTCATGAGCTGACAGCCTCCCCATTTAATGTCCTGTTCATTGTGTTGTGCTCTAAATAGACTGTTTAATTGAACGTGACAGTGTGTGGAAGCATGTGTGCACATGATCAGTTGATTCTGCTGATAAACTAACAATCAGAACATTCACATCCATTAATCTTCCACCTGGCTTTAGTAGATGATGAAAATGACTGTGTATATTTATGTGAAACAAATTTTTTTTTTAAATCATTGGTTAAACCTGTTCAAACTGACTTAATTTATGTTGGTACAAATCAAAATCACACACCATGTAGTTTAGTGGTGTTTTCCTGGCTTTGGGGTAAAGTTTTGCAACTAATTGTTTGAAAATATATTGTTGCATTGCATTATGCATTGATTTTGCATGCGTTTTTCACTTGAAATCACTCTTTTTTTATGAATCATTTGAGATCATATGTTCTGAAGTGAGTTTTTGTGTTGAAATAGTTGGCAATGCCACTTTTGTAATAATGAAAATGTGTCTATGACACACATTAAACATCTTATTTATATTGATTAAAAATCATAACATGACGTTTCTTTACATCTCTGCGTATCTCTGACACATAGTAAAACTTTACAAGTGTCGTTTTGTGTCTGATAAATGGAGCAGAACCTGAATCCAAGTGAAAATTGAGATGTTAGGAATCCAAGTTTAGACCTTTGGCAACCTCCAGTTTTGCTTTATATATATATAAACCTGATAACGGTGCGCGTGAATGGATGCAACAAATGAGACATGAATAGTATGAGTGTGAAGAAGAAGAAGAAGATCATGTTTTGTGTTTTAGCCAGCATACCTTTGTTGGTAAGACGTCAAGCCTTGGACGTTCTGCGGATTCCCGTTAGTAGCTCCCGGGACTCTGGACGCAGCCGGCATCCCTCCACCGCCTCCCGCACCTGCGGCCGCCGCCGCCGTCACCTGAACACTGAAATCCGGGAAGATCCTGATCATCCCCGAGCGCGCACCGCGATGCTGCACCAACCGAGTGTGTGTGGATCAACCTTCCCTCCGGTCCGACAAATCACAGCAGCACAATCCCATTAGTGATGGAAACAAGCTCATCAGCCATTCTACGTCTTGTTTTCTGCTTTCAGAGGAGAGAACCGCTGCTTTTACAGGGTTGATGGCGATGCTGCTCGGTGACTGTCGCCTCTTTGCGCGTCCTGTGCGCTTTTACGCGTGAAAGTTTCGAGCGCTCCAAGCATATGTTTTAAAAGTGAACCTCCTTAAAACCTCATCACTTAACCATATCCTCCAACATATGAATGTTCTGAATGTCTTTATGACTGCTTGCGAGCCAAGTCATAACAATTTGGACAAATAATAATCGGGGTCCGTTGTCAGTTTAGGAAACTTACCATAAAGTGACACACTAACTCCTAAAATCTTAAATCAGAGTATCCTGCTGTTATTTCAACTTTAAACCGCACGTGCCTTTTAGTTTTAGTAGTTGAATGCACAGCTACAGGCTTTAACAGAAATGAAAACGCACGTGCAACACTTTCCTTCTAGTGTGAAGGAATGCGTGCGTCTAAATAAGCGAGCACGAAACTTTTTATCAGTCCAGTGCGTCCTGAAAAAGCTCTACTGATTAAGATCAGAGATAGCTGTCCATTCCCAGTGTGGTTTAGGAAACAGATCTAAGTATGTACGCGAGGAAAAGTCCAGTGCATGATGTGATCTGCTCGCCTCCTACTGTTGTGATGGTGATGTGCTACTGCTTTCAGTTTCAGAGAGAAGGAATGAGCAGCTTCTTCTTCTTCTGGTGCTGATGCTGCGGAGGTCAGGTGCTGTCAGTGCTGCTGCCAGGATCAATGTCTAAAGCTGATGGGATGTTTGCTGTGTGCATGCTCCTGATGTGTTGTGTTGCCCTGCTGTGTGTGGCAATGCCATCGCTGTAGCGCGTGCGAGAAGATGAACTCAGCCGCTCGTGCAGCTGATTAACGGCGCGCGCCTCCGCCGCGCAGCCAATGGGACGCTCGCACGGGAGCGCGCAGCGGTTTACCGCAGCAGTTAACCCTTTATGAGCCGAATGATCAGGACCAGAAGATTCACAGCTGACACATGATGCAACTGAAAGGTCAATCACACTCAGGGAACTTAAGTTAGAATAAAACACTGTCTAGATTAGAAAGAAAAGCTAAACAATTCAACTATATAAGCTATTCATGCATAGCTATTTCAGTGCTATTTAAAAAGAACATTAGCAAATGCAGTTAAGTAAAGCATTTCTCAAAATGTAGCTTTTCATATCCACTAAAAAGAACTGTTGCGCAAAAAGGCTCAGAAGAGTAAATTTAGTTATAAAAAAACTCCAGAATTGGAGCAGATACAGACATTTAATTCGATATTTTGTATTTAATGCAACAAAATAGTATATTTTTTAAAATTAGATATAATAAAATATAATAAAACAAGGGGTTTCCACACATCTGTAGGTGTTTTGGCCAGTAGGTGAAATAATTAAATAAAATTTTAAATGCATATTGGTTTTCATTTTTTTTAATCTTGTGCAATACAATTATGTATAGTTTCTTGTGGTATGATCCATGCTATTAGACATGTAATCTAGTAGTTCGTTCCTATTATAGTAAAGCTTTTTCATCAAAATTAATTCTACTTTAAAAAGAGAGGTTTTCAGACAGAATTGTAGGCTATAATTTTGCAGCAAGATGGTTTTTGAGGAAGATGGTTTGGTTTACAAATAAATGGAGAAAAGTTTGCTCATGAAAAATCACTCTCTGTGCAAACAAAATGATGTTGACTGAGTTTCGAGTGCTCCCTATTCAATTTCATGTCCGTCTGCAGAAAATGACACACTTTGCACACAAGCAGACGCAGGTACAGATGAAGTAATAAAATCAAGGCCCAGAGAGAGGCAGAATGTTTAATTGTGCGACGGCGGGCGCGTGTTGTTGGTAAGTTGCTCCTCATTGACTCCTCTGTTCTTGAACTGTCACTGTTGTGAAAGTGATTGAGTGTTAACCAATAAAATATTCCAAAATGCAAATATTGAGCTGCGTCCACATCAACACTCATGAATCTTCTACTGTAGTTCACTCGTCCTTTGATAAACCAAAGACGGCTATCTGTATAGCTTTATGGCATTTTTTATCAAACATTTGCAGCTTATTAATGATCTCAGTGTGGGCATACGGCAACCTTTGAAATCAGCAGGAAGTCCTTGAAACGAAACCATCGGATATCTGTAAGTTACAGCAGATTTGTAATTGTCAGTGCATATTTACATGTGATGCATTAGTACAGAATGTCAAGTGAGACGATATGACAAGAGAAAAAGTTCTCAGCTGCTTCATTGATGCATCTGCTTTGTAAAATAAGGATCCTTCGACTTCATTTGAATAAGTACTTAGGTAAAGTTCAAGTATACTTTATGTAGTATGTATACTAATATGTACTAGTACACTTGTAAGTGTACTATTTGGGACTCAATTGGCTTACTTTTATGTATATAAAAGTATAGTTTTAGTAAGTGTAACAGTAGTAAACTTTGAGTACACAACTATTTACATACATAAATACAAGTGAACTTATAGGCATACTAATAGTACAGCACATTTTGAGTATACTGCAAGTGTACTTGAAAGTTTTCTGTAAGTGAACTTAACATCATACTTATAGTTTTGCTATTTAGATTTTTTTTGCACTTTATACTACTGTTCCTATTTAAGTATCTATTTTTTTAATAGGCTACTCAATCAAAAGAGTAAACACAACTATAAGCTACGTATACTTCGAATATTGAATTATATTTTAAGCATATCTCGATCAAAAGATGGAGTACACGTGGCCAACTATACTTTTCTGTCAGTATAAGTCAAGTATACTTGAGTGTAATTTTAAATATTTTTCTCTGCATAAAAAGTAGACCAAGTACAGTGTTGGGGAAAAAGTTACTTTGAAAAGTAATGCATTACAATATTGCGTTACTCCCTTAAAAAGTAACTAATTGAGTTACTTAGTTACTTTTTAAGAAAAGTAATGCGTTACATTACTTTTGCGTTACGTTTTCTCACCTCGGCTGGGCTTGATTTTGTTGTTGTTTTTTTTATAACAAAAAAGTTATATTTTTGTGCAACGGTAAAGACCTCTTCATACCAAAATTGAAATAATAAGCCCCTGGCTGAGGTAAAAATGCAAATTCCCACATGAACAGTAGAGGGCGCAGCTCTGGATAATGGTAGAATAGGATGCAGGAGAAAAAAAAAATACCAATAAAAACAAAAAATCTAGTAATTTTCATCATCAAAGGTCAGCAGCAAGACATTGGTAAATTAAATATAAAGGTAGATTATGCATAAAAATAGTTGTTTTATTTAAAATGGAATTATTGGAGGTTTGCAAAGTACTCTGATTTTGCATTTGACTGATTTTATTCATTTTGAGGAGTAGCCTACAGAATCTTTGTGAGATAAATAAAAGCTCACATTTAGTCTGGAACTACAATAACCATCATGTTTACACACAACGCCTCTGCACTTATTTGCTGTCAGTCAAATGAATGTGAAAAAGTAACTCAGATATTTTGTTGTAAATTTGAAAAGTAATGCGTTACTTTACTAGTTACTTGGAAAAAGTGATATTATTACGTAACTCAAGTTAAGTAATGCGTTACCCCCAACACTGACCAAGTATACTAATAGCACACTTGTTTTTTAGTAAGGGAACTCTTTAAAAGATAGACACAAATGAGACAATTGCTGAAATACAGTAAGAGAGCCATAAAATGAATGTGAATAGCAGCTCAGATCATTGAATGAGAAATGTGTGAGTTCATATTGAGACAGAGTTTATAATTTGATTTCTTGGCAAATCTGAGCACATTTTGAGATTTTAGTTGAGAAGACTTCTAGGTTTTGTTTTATTCTTTGTCGTCCTCCGGAGAAACATCTGAGAAGCGTCTCCAATGCTCTCGGTTAATCTCACTGCTGTCTATCAGAAAGTTCTGAGCTATTAAAGAGCTCTGATCTGTGATTTTCTCGCCTGCGGGAAGGAACGTGGCACACGCACTGCACACAGGTGTCCATAATCTCTCTGTTGTGTACAGTTTAAAAGAGAGAAGGTTTTATTCTCTGTCTCCTTTGAAATGAAAAATACTCCCTCAGATTATCAGCGGACATGATTAAATAGCAATAAAGATGCACTCAGTGCTTCACCTGGGACAGTAAATGGAAAAGCTCTCTAATAAAACAGCCTTAACAAACAAGACAGCGGAGGGGCTTCTTCAGGGCTGGTTCTCAGTGATGGAATCAAATAGATTGCACTGGAAGCTTTAAACCGACACTGCAGCTCCTAATACAATTAGATTAACGCTGTCTTCTGTTTACTTCCCTGGGTATTTGCAGTGGTCTGTATTGCATTTATTTGTCTACAGTGCTCTGCTAAACTACATGAGACAGTTCCGGGGCAGAGTGAACCTCCCACATCACGGCGCTACGCGGGTGGTGCGTTCTCTTGAGGAAGGCTTTGGCAATCGATATTATATTCCTCTGCCAGGAACACAGAGTGTTGTTAAAAGACAAGCATGATTATAAGAGAAGTACACTTATTATGAAGAATCGCAAAGTTGTAAAGTCAGGGGAAATTTGTTGTTTAGAAGTTGCTCTTTCAGAGTTCTCAGTTGTGTTTCATTGACAGAATCTACACCCAATCCCACTGACCCCTGTAACTGACATTCCATATTTTCAGCTTTTCACACTGGTCTATTATTATTGAAATAATCTATTTTAGTAATAATCCCGCCTCTAAACGGTGATTGCATACAGAACAAACTGTGATCAGACACCTTACATCCCACATAGCAACATTGTGTCGGCCCAGATCCGGCCCAAATCTGGCACTTGTGGCATACTGATCTGGCCCACATGCTGCATTGAATGACGGCCCTTGAGTGGACCACTCCTGTTTGCCAGATCTGGGCCACAAGCAGGCCAGAGCTCTGCCACATGTCAGCCAAGAGCAAAGAAATAAACCAGAACTGGACCTTATCTGAGCCACAAAATCTGTGTATAATAAATATGGAGTCACCTCAGCTTTAACTGTGCGTTCACACCGCCGCCGGCGAGAGCGTCAAACTTCGCTCTGGCCGCCCTGCCATCGACGCTGTAGAAAGATTCGTGGACGCGCTGCCGCTCTGACGTAGATCGAATGCTTGGTCTTTTTTGAAACGGCATTTAAAGGGGCTACAAAGCAAACACTCATGTTGATCTGCGTTTGTGCAGACTAACCACAGGTAGGGTATAACCGTATAATATAACCTCATGAAATCATTTAAATGTGAAAGTTTAAAAAAAGCAGATCGATGAACTTAACAACTTATAGAACTTAACAATTATAGTTACATGTTTGCTAACGAAATAAACCAATTAAAAGCCATTTGTGTGGTGGATAAATAATGTTGCATGTCTTCTTATCAAACCCGCCGCACCAGCAGTGATCAACCTCCTCTATTTTGCTTGGGAACTAATGTGGTAGGAACCGAAGTTTACAGCACTGCGTTCTCTAGAATCATCTCAAGCGGAGCACTTCTACATTCCCATTGGTTGCCGCCGGCTGCCGCCGAACCGCGTCATAGCTCATTACCATAAAGTTGACCTGACTTCAACTCTCCTTGACGCCCAAATCGTCCAAGACGCGCCGCGCCGCTCTCGCCGGAGCTCGCCGCCGGGCTCCCATTGAGAATGAATGACTTCCGGCCACTTTGACGCTCTCGCCGGCGGCGGTGTGAATGCACAGTAATAAACCTGTTAACAAGCAGAATCACTGAAGGAGAGAAGAGAACAGAAGAAAAGAGACGAGCAGAAAGACAAGAACTACAACTGACTTCAGCCACAGATTTAGATGAAATCAACTGAAGATACAATAAGACATTAAATCTCTGAAGATCTCAGCAGAGGAGGATTAAACAACTCCACAAACAGCATTACCAGCTTCACACATTACTAAGCAGACTGACTTTATTTCTGTTATACGTCTACAGAAGCTCTTACTGAGAACTAACAGAAGTTTAACTCTAATGTGTTTCATCTGAAGTCACCATGACAGTGATCAGTGTTTCCATTAGTTGGGCTCTTAACTCTAAATATGTGTCTGCCTCTTTTGGCTTCTGTGGATGTGTGTTGGTAAAACACAGTTGAAGTAGCAAAAGAAGCTAAAGAGAAGTGACATCAGGTGGTTCTGATTACCTGGTCATGGTTTTAAAATCATCATGAATTTAATGATGTCATTTGGTTTTTAAAATTGATTTATTAATGCATTTTCATTACAAACCCTGTGTTACTGAGTGTTACTTAAAGTATTTTGACAATCAGTTAGAAGATTTTAACAAACATGAGCATATAAAATAAATAACCTATGATGCCATGCCGACACACACAGACATCAAAAATCAGCACATGATTCTCAACAATGGTGACAATCAAAAATGCCATGCTGCAGTGCATGCTGGGTACCTGAATAGTACAGAACTCCCAGCATGCATTGCAGCATGAATATATTATGCAGCTGAATCTTCCTATTTTTTTTTGTCACCATTGATGAGATTCATACACCGATTCTTGATATCTGTGTGTATCTGATTAATGTCATAGTTTAACTTTTTGTGCTCTATTAAAAATCTTCTAAATGATTATTATTATACTGCTGGATCTCATGCTTTATTAACACAGGGTTTGCAGTGCAAATGTATTATTAATACAACACACTTGTTAATACACCAGGCAACTTCATGATGATTATAAAACCATCACCAGGAAACCATATTCACCTGATGTCACTTCTCTTTAACATCCTTTGCTACTTCAAATGTGTTTTAACAACACACATTCACTGAAGTCAAAAGAGGCAGACTCATAATTAGAGCCCAACTAATGGAAACACTGATCA
>NC_137106.1:37964028-37971528 GCF_949357685.1 Gobio gobio
ACTGATAAAAAGCCATTCTACCCTTACGAAACAAAGTATTCTTCAAATTAATGTATGAAGAATACTTAAGTAAAGTTCAAGTATATTTTAAAGTATACTTTATGGAGTAAGTATACTAACATCAATGTACTAGTAGTAGCTATACTTGTAAGTGTACTACTGTTAAAATACAGCTTGGGACTAAATTGGCCCACTTTTTAGTATATAAAACTTAAGCGTACGCTTAAGTGTAACAGTAGTAAACTTTTAGTGCTGGACTAATTCAGTTAGTTAGTTAGTTAACTAGTTCACAACTATATTTCTCATTTGTTTACTACAAGTGAACTTTTTAATACTTGTAGCACATTTTTTAGTTTATGAAAGTACACTTTGAAGTGTACTCTTAGTAAACAGTAGTTTTATACTGCAAGTATACTTGTAAGTTTTCTTTAGGTGAACGTATCACACTTACCGTTTACTATATATTATTTTTGCACTTTAAGTATACTGCTATGTTCCTTTTTAAGTAGGTCTATTAAAATGTTTTATTTGAAATTATACCTTTAAGTGTACTTTAACTCTTTCCATTTGAAATACATTATAGCTTCATGCATTCTTTTTCATAAACAATTGAATGTGGATACGTTTCAACGACATTTTGAACAAAAAGCTGAGAAAATTGCATTGTTGTCAAAGTCGATCCGGATGGGATTCAGAAGGATGATCAAAACACAGATGGAGTTGATTGATTCCATAAATACCTCCAAAGTTTCACAGCTTTCAGTCTCTAACATTAGGCAAGTTTTATATGCTGTTTAATGTTTGATGATCGTGTAATTTGCATAAGCAATCTTCTATCACTTGTTGCTGCCTCTTCTTCACCTGTGTTTTAAACCAGAGATTTTGTACTCTTTCAGAAGATGTGTAATAGCGCCCCCTGACAGTATAATAGTGAAAACACGGATAGCCAGAAAATTCAGTCTGGCGGGGAATGAGTAAAGTAGATTTAAAGTAAATTCCCATGTACACCAGTGGACTAGCCTACACAAAAATTCAGACAGGCTAGTAAGAATTAGGAACAAATCGGTTTTCTTTGTAAATCAATACGTTCAAACAATGTAGGCCTAAGTTTACAAGACTGAGACAATTTCTATCCCACATGTTTCCATGAGTGTTTAAATCCACAGAAATAATACATTTTAACCAGGTCATGGATCGTGTTCGTGTGTCACCTATCAATGACATCATACTCTAGTTACCATTGATTTCCGTAGAAACCATGGAAACACCAAAGACGCTTTAATATATTGTGTGTTTTATTAGACAGGTGAGAAACTGTTTGGAGACATTCATCGACAGAAAACGAATCATTATTATACAGCTCAACACAGTTAGTCTTATTGTTTAAATCTGGTTTTCTTGATTTACCGCGAGTACCATGTTTTACCATGCCTAATATCGCTCTAGCTCACTGCAGTGAACAACAAGTGTCTCATAGTAGCCGCCGAGCGAAGGCACAGAGTAGCATTATAACATAACTTTCAACACACATGTATCTAATATGATAAAACAGCTCTGCGTTCCCCCACATACACATGAGCGGAAAAAACTGAAGCGTTTGTCCGCAGGATAATAAAAGCTCTGCGAAATCAAGGCATCATCAAACTATGCCTTTGTTTTGAATAAGCGACATCTAGTGGGGAAAAATTACATATTGTGGCTTTAAAGGGTTAGTTCACCTAAATATGAAAATTCTGTCATTAATTACTCACCCTCATGTCGTTCGACACCCGTAAGACCTCCGTTCATCTTCGGAACACAAATGAAGATATTTTTGTTGAAAGCTGATGGCTGAGAAAGGCTTCAGATAGGCCTCCATTGGCATTCAGTACATTTACACTCACAAGACCCATAAAAGGCACTTAAAACGTCGTTACAAAGTCCATCTCACCACAGTGACTCTACAATAATTTTACGATGCGACGACAATAGTTTTTGTGCGCAAAAAAAATTCTAAATAACGCCTTTATCCAACTTTTTCTTGTCTTCCGTGTGTGCCTCCACGACGCATGCGCGAGAATATGACGCAGATCCGGCGTTCGGACACATGACCCAGAAGCGATTTTTTTACAAGCAGAGGAAGACGCGCGTATCTAAGCTGTTGGATTCTACATTGATCGTGCTTTAGGTCTCGGCATAGTGCTCAAATGGACTAAAGTGTGCATTTCATGGATTCCCGAACGCCGGCGCTACGTCATATTCTCGCGCATGCGTCGTGAAGGTCTACACGGAAGACAAGAAGAGGTTGAATAAAGTCGTTATTTTGATCTTTTTTCGCACAAAAACTATTGTCGTCGCTTCGTATGCAGGAAATTCAAGCATGTCTTTGAGTTTGCCATTACGTCACGTCTGTGTGCATAAAGAAAGAGTCCAGTAGTAGTAACACGCGTGAGGAGCGGACAGCATTTTCTCACAGCATCTGGAATAATTAAATGTATCATTTTGATGGTGGATTGTAATCCAGAAAGGCCCAAATGACATCATCAGTGACAACTGGAGATTCACCCGTAGTCAAAAGAAAAAGATTAAACTGTACAGAAATTAAAATCTACAGGTAACTAAATACATGTAGGCACGCAATGCTGATGTTGTTAACATTAACAATTTGAGAACAAAGTATAACAATAATAATAATTTGCACGGTTTGATGTTATATGTGCGATTGTTAGATTTAATCACTATTGGTAGCGCAATTTGTTGTAATGTTTTGTTCCCAAAAGTGGCAGACATGTTACTTATTTGTTCAGATGACATTTTCCGGTGGAAATTCTTATTTAGGTTATACTCCAAGACGTAGAATCTGTGATTCTGAAGTACAGTTTCCACACCGGTGCGGTGACTGACAGCAAGCCGCACATACTCCTCAAAACATTAGATTCATCCGTGATGAGGAGCTGCGCCGATGCACAACTCGCGTACAGATGATTAAAAAAACACATCTTTAAAGTGTAGACTTCTATTGTAAATGCATTACTGTATTTGTAAATGTAATTATTACTATTGCAAACTGAGTGGTGAATTATTATCTGGTACTTTCCCCCCTCATGTCCCCCTGAAACGAGAGAATTATGCATTTTATTTCTGGAAAAAATTTTCCAGATTTTTTGGCCAGAGGCTAGAGACTACAGCCAGTAGAAGGAGCTGTTCTGCATGTTTTCAACCTGCCCACAGGGGAGGGATCTCACTCACAGAATGTAAATGCGCACAGCCGCTCGGCTCTGGCATTCATAACGGAGCGGTGTGGAGCAAAGTGAGTGTTTCAACTTTTCAATTAATTCCTATGAAAGTTAAGCTTCCATAGGCATGATCTGAAAACACGCCAGACTGGACACGCGTTGAGAATGACTGTCTCGCTTACCAAAGCTCTGCGCTCTCGTAATGAATGAAATCTGATTCCTGCTACGTGTCTGTGACTTTCGTTCGGCTCACTCACACTTTATTGAAAAGACACGTTCAGTTTTTAATTGTAGTGTCTTTTCTCCAACCGAACTAAATTATTGTATTACTATGAAAATCAAAATGACGGTGGGGGCGGTGCCACGGTGGGCAAGTGATAACCAGTAGCCGTGGCTTTGGGAGTGGCCTCGTAGGGCAGCGAAGCAAGTGCAAGAAGCAAGAGTTTGGGAGTTGTTGTCTTTCATCCACATGAGACAAACATAAATTTTCTCTTTTCTCAGCCTACAAGGCACCAAATTCAAAAATAATTTCACATTTCTACAACATAATTGACCCAGTTTAAATACACATTCCTCTTCCCAGCGCTGAAGTACGCCTTTAACTTGTTTTTTTGTATATATACTGTATATATATCTCAGAAAGTTAATTTAAACATAGTTCTTTAACTGAATTTTTATTTTAATTTGAGTTCCACAGACCGCTTTGTTTAAAAAAAAAGCATTACAAGCTGTGTTCATGCTATATGAAACTGAGTATTAGCATGCTTGTATCATAATTAGTTCTTCTAAAGTAATCGCTCAACTTAAAGGAATAAATCCCTCCAAAAATAAAAATAAGTTGGTCATACTCATGTCATTCCAAACCCTTATGACTTTATTTTCTTCGGTGGAACACAAAATGAGATGTTAGCACAATGTTCACACTCCAAAAAGCATTTTAAAAGCAGCCCATTCACACATTCAAACTGACATCAAGACACAGGGCCCTATCATACACCTGGCAAAATGTGATGCCAGGTGTTTCAGCCCGACGCAGTTATCATTTTCACGTCCAGAGCCACATTGTTTAAATAGCAAATGCACTCAGGCTTACCTGTTCGCCCATGGGTTGTGCTGGTCTGAAAACGAGGTGAGGCAACTGAAACAGACTGCACCGTTGACCAACAAAAACCTGGTTTAAAGTCAATAGCGCAGTATTTGTGTTATTTAAAGGGCGCGATAGGAATATGCATCTATAGACGGCTGCACAACGCTTTGCTTATTACACACACAGGTACGCGCAGCAACACACAAACATTTTTAAATATTAAAAATAAAAGGATTCCTCTCTGGAGAAGCGTCAGTCTTTCCGCTCGCAAATTCCGTCATGTGCACTCAAAACAATGAACTTTTACTGTTGTTAGTTGCACTCACATCATTCTTGTTCACATTACTAAATTTACAGTTGTTTCCAACAGAGTTGTTTCTACTAAAAATGAGTATTGTCAGCTTATGCTGCGTTCACACCAAACGCAAATAGAGCGTCAAAATCGCGTCTAGTTTGACGCATGAACATTTTGAATCCATTCGTGCGTCCACAGTGAATTGGACGCGCGTAAAAATTGAGCGTTTGAAGCGAAATAGACGCACGTTCAGGGTGCTCCAGGAGAAATATGTCATAAAACACCACTCTGTCTCTTTTCATTTTCATAAAAAATATATATTAAACATTACAGCCACACAAATGGTCCAGGCAACTTCTACATTATCTTCACTACATGCATATTTAAATACCCTTAAAAAGTAAAGTTATGAAACTTCTCTTTGCCCTCAGTCTAAACGATTTGGCAGACAGCAAATTATAGATTCATGACACCAAAGATCGCCCGTTAGATCAACACAAGACTAACTACTACAGGACATCAGAGCCAGCGGCAAACATCAGAAGGACTAGCCGAGGAAAGGTTGCTCTCGCCGGGGTTATGAGCACTGAGTGCCCAGTGATCGCCTGGATCTCACAACTCCAAAAACACAAGATTTCTTTTTAAATAGGCGCTCTCTTTATAAATAAACCACATATTTGAGCTTCAAACAACTACATTCTCACCTGAAAAAGTCTTAAAACTACATTTTGTGACACAATAGTATTTTTAAATTATGCAGGGTTTCTCATCACGTCACTTTACCACGTGACAGTAGCAAGCAGGCTCCTGATTGGTTAACGCGGCGCGAATTGACGCCAAAGTTCAGATTTTTCAACTCGGGCATCAGACGCAAATTTGCGTCAAACGCGTGAATGCATAAAAAACACCACTCACGCATAACGCGCGTATCGCGCAAGACGCTCAATTCGCGTCCAATTTGCATCATTCGCGCGAACTGGACGCACAAATGAGGCGGAATCGCGTCCATCGCGCCGCGGGACCTCCAGACGTGCGTCTACGCGCCTTTCCATTGACTTAACACTGAAATCACTCGCTCCTGACGCTCTATTCGCGTTTGGTGTGAACGCAGCATCATACTTAATAAGTGCTTTTTCGGTCAACTTAACATTGCTGAGTGAAACGAATAAACTGGGCAGTGGATCTGTAGTTCCCAGCATGCTTTGCAAAGGACTGCATTAGGAGAGTAAATTTAGGGATTTAAATGTTATTTTGTGTTTTTTTTCAGTAAAGGGAAAAATGTTAGTTTATGTTAGTGTTTAATGTTCAGTTATGTTGGACATTTAGAGAAGTTTCTGTAGTTTTGTGGTTACCATTATGCAGAAGAGTGATGCCATGTATTTAGGCTGTGGGCACTATTAAGCACTCATTTATTGGATGGAATTCCTGCCCTCAATTAAATTGTATTCATCCTATAGAGACAGAGCGACACGCGTCATAATCTGAAGTCCACATGGGTGGAGGAACAATCCAACGCTCTCCATTGACTTTGCATTGCGTGAGGCTGCCTCCTTGTTTTAAATTTCGGACTTATAACAAAAAACAGAACAATGTCTAAAAGCTGATATGTGACAAAGTGTACAGCAAACAAGCTAAACAAAACCCAGAACCAAAAACCCAGAAGTTTTTATAAGCTGTTGTTAAATTAAATACAGTTTATAGTGTAAACAAAAACGAATATATAATGCGGGACTTTTAATTATAAACAAGCTCGAAATACACATTGACTCTTATTTTGAAATTTCTGCAGTTGCAGCTGCTCATTCAAGTTCAGACGAGGGAGATAAAATATGCAGTTACAACCGTCTAAAACATAGTACTATATAAACATCGCAAAGTAAACATTGTCATAATTCATCAGCATTAGTTCATAAACAATTGCCTGGCATAAATGTGCGGTATTCATTGATTGTGAACCGCTCTGGTTAGATCAGCACGTTCACATCAAATGTGCGCATCCGTTACTCAGGAAGGATCAGTTCTTCTGACTGGATCTCTTCCCTGATCGTCTCGTTTTTATTTGTTGACGAAATTTTCGTCACAGTTTTTGTCATCCAACACTAGTTTTTATTTAATTATCTTCTCGTTTTTGTCAGTGAAAAGTCAACGAAATTAACACTGCTGTTAAAAACACAAGCTGCAGGTCAGTGAAAGTTTTAGTATTTTTAAAAAAAAATGTTTGCAGTTTTAGCAGCGCAGTAAAATAGAGGAAAAAATGCACCCCTTGTCATTTGTCTTTGTGTTTACAAGTTTGGAACAGTGCGAGGGAGAGTAAACAAGGACAGCATTTTCATTGTATGTGAACAATGTTATGATGATTAGATTTCCTAGTTTCATTTATTATATTTCCTAGCTTTATTCATCACGGGGTGTGCTGCGATACGGTCTGCTGTATATGTGTGTATGTTGTGTTATTATATGTGGGTGGATGCAAATGCAACAGAAATGTAATACTTCCTGAACTTGTCAGAGATGAATTCCATTGGACTCTTCCTCCACAACACTGATGGATGAAGCAGATTGCGTTGAAAAAAGCAAAGGTTAAAGGTCGCGGCAACAACGTCTCTTACACTTCTCCAAACCTGTAATTAATTCTGAGTGTTTGTGGAAGAAAATCACAGATCAAGAGAGAATGAGCAATGAACTTGTGCGAGAAATTACACACAAAGCCGGGGAGGGGAAACCGGCGTGGAAATGATTGATTGGAAGGGCCAAAGGAAAATGACATCATGGATTTAGTTTATTCTCGATGGTAAGCGGCACGTGGCCTTTGAGCCCGCCGTGCGATTTCACATCGGATTGTTTTCTAATATGCTTTGATGACACGTCTGGAATCCAATTACTCACCCCACAAATAACATGAA